>NC_136512.1:1828645-1936145 GCF_053919585.1 Euprymna scolopes | reverse complement strand
ATTTTTTGATTCAATTTAAATTAAATTTTTATACCTTACTTTGTAAAATTTATAAAAGTGCACTTTGAAGATAAATAAATTTCAAATTTATTCTTGTACCTTTATTTTTAAAGCCTATAGTAAAAACATTTTGTTTAACAATTTTCATGCCTTGGATGAAATGCTTTTCTAACTTGTATATATATATATATATATATATATATATATATATATATATATATATATATATATATATATATATATATATATATATATATATAGATAGATAGATAGATTGGTGGAGGTTAGATAGATATGTAGATAGTCAGAGAGGAGGGAGCAAGGTAAGAATTTGGATTTTTTCATTAATACGGGGGTCGTTCCAAAAGTGAAACCTCATATTTGTTAAACTCAAAACGTTCAAGAGCTACCAAGACAGGAGCGGTACCATTAAAACGAGCGACCTTTTGTGCCTCAGAATATATTATTCTACATAGTCGCCACCATTTTCAATGCACTTTGGCCACGAAATCAATGAGAAATCTCTGCTTCTGACGCACATCGATGACAGGGTTTGATTTCCTGCACACACAAAAAAAGCAAAAAAAAAAAAAAAAAAAACCCAAAAAATAAAACGTACACCTACATGAAAGAATGACCCCAGTGTTTGTTGAGATTCACCGTTGAACTCGCGTGCGCACACATGAAACCACGCTCATACACATCTTGCTTACTAGACACTATCCTCGAGTGTCTAAGGTCTCTCTGTAGAGGGGTTTGTCAGGACAACTTGGTGTGAGGATATTTTTCCTTAGAAGTAAACCCTGACTAAATATTTAAAATCATATAGTATTCGCTGCCCAAATAAGATTTCATCAGTATAGTTAGCTCACACTGGCTTTTATGAGGAATGGTGCACCTTCTCGAAGTGATGTTACCTCAAGTAACAACACGAAGCTAGATACTCTACCAGACTAGACGAATTCTTGCTTTGGAATCCGGTAAGATTAAGGGACCACAAGAGAGGTATACTATAATATAATAAAATGGTCACTTGGGGAGAGGAATATTATGTTCTCAATTTCTTTACTAACCCAGTGTTTGACTTATAAAGAAATGTAATAGTCCATTCGAATACCTATGTATATCACATAGAGGTCAAGGGTTAGCCGCAAGAAGGGGTGGGGCTTGATTTCTGAAACTTCGACTAAAGGAAAATGAAACAAAAGAGACACATACACATACGAAGAAGCACTCACACATACACATACACATACACACACATGCACATATACACACACACGCACACATACAAAAACACGCACACATACACATGCACGTACACACACATATACACTCAAACATATATATATATACGCGCAAATACATATACACATACCATATACGCACACATACACGCACATATACGCATACATATTCACATACACATACACGCACACACGGACGGATACAAACACGCGCGCATTACCACACCTGATGCACCTGGTGTTTTTTAAACAGGAGATTCGCGTGAATGCAAAAACATAAAACATGTATACAAAGAAAGGGATTGATAGATAAATAGGTGGACAGATAGTTAGATAGATAAATAGAAAGATATAGGACCACTAGTTACATATGGCCGAGTGGTCCTAGACGTTGTATCAAAGTTTACAGTTACTCAATGGTGCTGAGTTCAATCCTGAACGAAGGCAGTGAAAAGTAACATTCAAAACAGAGAATCAGCAATTATGTCCCAGAGCCTAGCTGGAGTCCGAACACGGTACCCCCATAATAATAATAAAGGGTTGGGTTCGAGACTCCTAACAAACGGTTCCCCAGTTCGATACAAAACACCTGATGAAGGCCGGAGGGCAAAACGGCCGAAACGTTGTTACTATAACAACCAAGATGAGGAAGTCAGTCCGACAATCTCAATCAATGAAAACACCTCATCTAAAAAATAGACAATTTCTATGGATAGATAGATAGATATATAGAGATAGATAGATAGATAGATATATCAATTGATAAGAGAGGAAAGAAAATAGGTAGATAGAGAGAGGGGAAGGGAAAGGGGGATTTTATTCTTTCATCCTAACAGGTGTATTATATACACCTAATCGATGACTAATAGCATAAAAAAAAACGTTTTCACATCCTGGTGTTTAGAAAGGAAATCGGTTACTAGATATTTCATGCTCACCTGGCAAACCAACGCTAAGTCTGTCCCTTTAAAACGACATGCACACGGAAGCAAATATGCGCCCCTAATCAAGACGATAGACCTACTTGAAGTCAATCCTAACGATGCTCATTTTCGTTTCAATAATAGACGAGAGACAACAGTCCCTACGTCACATATCTCTATTGGGTGACAGGACGAACAGTTTAGTTGGAGGCAGAATTGGATCCTGCACCAGAGAACCAACAGCTACAGGATGCATTGCTATTTCACTCCGCCATGTTTCATGAGTGACCGTCGATCATCACGCATGCGTGACTAAAATGAATAAACCTCTTTTCATGACGTAGGCTGCTTAGCAGTGAACTCTGCATTATGCAAGACGACCTTAAAACAACGCAGAGGGCTATGCCAAGTGCCTGGGTAGAGGTGTAAGGTTAGGGTTAGGGTTAGTTTCATCACATATACCAACTAATGATGGGAGCATTTTAATATGTTTCTCGATGCCGATACAATTACCGATTCCGATTCTTTATAAATTTCTAAATATTTAACCATAAAGTTGTTTCTCGCTTAAAAGCACATGTTAAATGTGTGGATGCACTTATGAGGAATGATCTATAGAGTTTACTGATAATTTAAAATCAATAAATATTTATTTTTTTAACATGACTATTAACATTTTGCTTTAAACAAAATTACATAAAAAAGGCAATTAAAAGAATCGTTGTGAGCATCGGAACAAAAGTTCCAAAAGTTCCAATTTTTCGATTCCTTATTTTGATTCTTATTAATCGTCCTAATTTTAACATTACACCGAGTTTCATGCTCTTACAAGGCAACCGTAAATTTTCACTTGAATTTAATTCTTAAATATTGTAGAATTATATATTTTTACTTATGTATGAATCGCGAGCTACGGCTGTAAGGGGGTTCGCAATAATGAATGTTATCTCCACTTAACAGCCAAGTACGTCCAAGGATGGAGTACTGCTGCCACATCTGGGCAGAAGCAGCCTATCCTGACTTGACAGAGTACAAAATAGACTTCGTGGCTTGGTGGGGGATGCACAGAGGAGACGGTGCGAGCATGTCTCTGTTTTATCGTTATTTCCGTGGCAAGTGCTCGTCAGGATGTCTGATCATCTTATCATCGGCATTTATCTCAATCGCTTCCCGATGACTTCTAATACAAAAACAGATTTCGCGACGATGACCAAACCACTTGAGTCTTCATTTTGCCCTCAATCGATGAGATGTCGTATCACATTCGAATGCCGTGATTACAATCGAACAGTGTAATTCCAGACATCCAGCAGATTATTTTCATAACGTAAAAACCTTGAGATATACAAAACGATGAATCTCACAACAGCCCGGTAGATCTGTCAACGCGTTGATGTTTTAATGCGATAGCCATCAATAAATTAATATTCCCATGTTTTCACTTTATTTGGAATATGTAGAAAGGTCGTAAAAATATAAAGCCTTTTGTTTTGTTTTTTATTGAAAAAGTTCAAGCGCTACAAAGGTGGGAGTGGTACCATTAAACTGAGCGACCTTTTGAGACTCAGAATTTATTTTTCTACATAGTAACCACCATTCTTAATGCAATCTTGCAAACGATGAACTATGGCTGTGCATGGCCGCCCAGAGCACGCTTTATCATACGAGGGTTGTTCCAAACGTAAAGCCTCCTATGTTTAAAACTTAAAAGTTAAAGAGCTACAAAGACAGGAATGGCACCATTAAAAATAGTAACCTTTTGTGATCAAGAATTTATTTTTTTTCTACATAGTCGTCACATTCTTAATGCACTTTTGCCTCTGCTTCTGATGCACATCAATGATAAGGATTACTTTTTTAGAGTCTCACACCGTCAATATCTGCAACAGAAAGACGAAACTTTTAGATGATGAATGCATAAATTCATTCATCATAACAATACAATTTGCAATACTTTCTGATCCATTCGGGCGGAATAAAAAATAAAGCCATTGCTTTTGAATCGCATCTCGTAAAGGAGTTTTTAGGGAGAATAATCTAAACACACCCTCCCAGTTGAAAATAAAAATATTTCAGATTTGCATTAATTTCTATTAATCATCATAAGACATCAAATGCGCAAGATACCTTGAATTTTCATGTCTTCTTTATGACCCCTTAAGCTTAAGCAATAAAATGTAGACATTTTATGAGATGACTGACTAATTTTTATCATTTCAAGTTCAAATGAACAGCCACAGCAGGAATGGGAATACACCCTACTAAAGCCTGATTGACACTGCTGGTGAATTTCAAAAATGCAGTCTGGACGTGAAATCACTTAAAGAACGATGCTATGCGCGCCAAAATAATAATAAAACATAACGTGGACGTGTTTTGTATAGTTTTGCTCATTAGCTTTGCTTTTTAATTAAGCTGGTTCTTCAAAATCTCATCCTTTTAATTATTTCCTGAACAACAAAAACGAACAAAGACAAACAAAAACACAACAATATTTTCACACATTTCCATTAAAAAAAAAAAAAATTCCTGAATATTTTTACGTTTTCCATAATAGCTCTGTGGGCGGGAATTTAACGTTTACAAAGCATTCAAATGAACTATAGTGACCGAGCGACCTGAAGTAGCGATCTTGCACAAAGCCAATATATATATATATATATATATATATATATATATATATATATATATATATATATATATATATATATATATATGTTTTTAATTGTTTTTGTGAGCGATACATTCTTGAATGAATTCAAGTATTTATACGAAAGTGCATTTTTACCTAAATGCTTGTTGGGAATAATTTTCCCATTGACCAATCTGGTACCCCTTTTAATGGGGAGCGGCATATATATTATTTTGTTTTTTAAATATAATTATCCACTGACACGTGTTTCGTCTGATGAGTCGTGGACGATGAAACACGTGTTAGTGGATAATTATATTAATATATATATATATATATATATATATATATATATATATATATATATATATATATATATATCTGTAACTTCGAGAGAGAGAGAGAGAGAGAGAGAGAGAGAGAGAAAGAGAGTCATGTCATTATTTTATGTAATCAATGAAATCACACAAAATGTCAACTGAAATATAATTAATTTGATTATAATTTGATTTGATCGTGATTTGACTAATCACTCTATCCATTGATGTTCAATATCGTTTTCTCTTGATTTTAATCTTTGTAATTTTGACATTAAAAGTGATGCAAAAATTTTTTCGGCTACATAATTTTACTTGTCCTGGGACGAGTATTTTCCAAGTTGTTTTATAATCTAAGAAATAACCTTCTCGTGGGTATTACTTCCACACCATTAACACTGCTATAATCCCATAACTTTAGTGATGTAAGCTCAATGATTCCACATCAGTGAACATGGTGCTGTCATCTGTTTGGCAAGCTTTACGGGGGAAGCATCTTCTTCCAGCTGACGAGACCCACGCGAAGGGTTTGTGTCACGAGCGAAACAATTAGACAAGTTAAGCCTTTTAGTTTTTTGGCTGCCAATTTGTTTGGGAGATAATCAGCTTCAAACTTAGCAAACGAAAATAAAAAGTTAAAAAAATATAAATTTAAAAAATGGTGGATTAGCACTTTTGGATGAAGAAATGGCGAAAAGACGAAGACGGGATGTTGTGCTAGAAATATTAAGAAAAAAATGATGACAAGGAGAGGGGGGTAGAAGGATAGAGAGAAGGAGAGGGTAGAAGGTGAACAAATGGAGAGAGACAGAGGCATAAACAGAAAAAGAAAGAATGAGAGACTATAGAGCTACATCGGTAGAGAGATAAAGAGATGAAGAGAGAGAGAGAGAGAGAGAGAGAGAGAGAGAGAGGGGGAGGAAGGAGGAGAATTAAAGCCGGGGAGAGACAAGTACGGATGCAGGTGGAGAAAATAAGTAGAGGAAGGGAGAGAGGCGAACAAAAGTTAAGTTAAGCCGCCGCTTATTTAGAACTATCCTGAGTGCACGACGTTGCCCGGGTGTTTGGAGGTGTGTGTTGACCCCCTCTCCCCCAAAAAGTGGTAGTAGGTAGGCAGGCTTGAACCCGTACCGTGAAGAACGCAAAGAACGTGAAAAAAAACCCTAATGTCTTTGCTGTTGCGCCCATCGCCAAACCGGAAGTGACGTAGGTTTAAATTAAAGCTAGACAATCGAAAAGACGGGATGACGTTCGAAAATATCAGCGAAAAAAGCGATCCTTCCTTATAAAAAGTGCCCAGGAAAGGGGGAAGGAATTAATGTTTTTTTTGTCCAATTTTTCGATATTTGTCGTCCGAAGGGTGGAGCTTCAAAATAATACCGATCTTGTGAAAATCCATCGCTTTCGTCGAAAGTTTTAGGAATATATACATACATTTAAACATATAGGTGAGATTTATGTTATAAATTACACTTATTTTGAAACACACACACACACACACAAAATGTACAAAAATCTTTATAATGTACGTACCCTTCACGAAACAAAGATATCATATTCCAAAAATAAGGTGGGCTCTCTCTACCGTGCTAGAAAATTACTTACGCCTGAAAGTATCCTGTACCTCTATAAGGCCACCATTCGTCCATGTATGGAGTAATGTTCTCACATTTGGGTTGGTGCATCTGCTGCTTGTCTCTCGCTCCTGGACAGGGTTCAAAAGAGAGTCGCTAACCTGATAGGTCCTGAACTGTCATCTAGGCTTCAGCTTCTGTCCCATCGACGAAATGTTGCATCCCTCTGCCTGTTCTACAAATACTTTAATGGTGAATGCCCTGACGAACTGCAAGCACTTGTACCTCCTCGACGTGACTACCCCCGACAAACCCGACAAGCAACTAAGTAGCCCCTTACTTCAAAGTGGCACTGTGCCTTGTTTGGGGTGAAAATTGAATAAAAAAAACCGTAATGTAAATTTATTAAATTCTTTTTTTTTTTTATGACGTACAGGATGAGAGAGCTGCTAGTTGCCATATTTGGTTAGCATGTTTTTCAATTCAAGGGCAGACGACTCACTTAACGAGATTTATTGATTTCTCTCTAAGTAAGAGATCGTCAATGGCTGTCTAAAAAATACTTAATCGTTAAAAATTTGATTTCCTTTCAATAAAAATAGTTGATCAATTTACGTGACGAGTGTATGAATAATAAAGATGTTTTTTTTTTTTAAAGAAAAGAGGTGTATATCTAAATATTAACTGTTACATCTTATACTTTTGCTTTTTTTTATAGGGTCACTGACCTTGCGGTCACATTTGATTGTTGCACTTTAGATCATTTATACCAATACCATGGTTCATAATGACTTTAATGCTACTAAGACTAAGCTTCTTTTCTTTAACAATCACAAGAAACCTTTTTAACAACTAATAACTAGAGTTATGACAACAGAATACTCTTATCATTGTCATGACTCTCGAGTATGTATCCGACGCAGTTAGACACAGTAATCAACCGAGAACCACATCACTCTAAATAAAAACATTAAATAAATAAATAAAATAAATAAATAAAAATATATAAGATATCAACGGATACACACTCGAAAGTCAAAACAATGAAAAGAATATGCTGTTGTTCTAGCCCTACTAATAACATCCTACTTGAGAGCTAATCATTCAGACTCCTAAGCTTAACATTCACAGGCAACACAAGGCAACATAAGTTGAAACAGATACATTGACGACATTGCCAAGGTTGCTGCAAAGATTGTGAGCTCTCTCTACCCTGCTAGAAAATTACTCGCACCTGAGAGTATGATGTATCTCTAAATCATCACCATTCAACCATGCATAGAGTACTGTTGCAACATCTGGGCTCGTAGCACTCGTGAGCTCTCGATGTAAATACCCTCAACTAACCAGCAAACTCCCACCCCTTCACTATGGAGGTCCCTAGATTTTGGAAAGCCTACTCTAATAGTTTGTTCCCTCAAATTGCTAGACTTTGGAAGTTCCCCATATGTCTTCTGCTTCTCTGGTTACATGGAATTTCGGACGGAACCCTTTATTTAACCCACGGAGGTAGCGTGTCCTCGTTCTATCAACCATGATTGAGTTGAAGTATAAAGTAATTTGCAATTGTATTTCTGAGTGTAGCCCGCAGTGAGGATTAAACGTTCAGCCTTCAGAAGAGTGTGAATTTACGGCTAAATTTTACCAAACATTCTATATACTATGCGAGTGATCCCTGCGCAAGATGGAGTACTATTGTCATGTCTGGAGGAAGTGCCACTCAAAGCATTCTTTGTTCAAAGAGAGAGAGAGAGAGAGAGAGAGAGAGAGAAAGAGAGAGAGAGAGAGAGTAAGAGGGAGAGTAAGAGGGAGAGGAGAGAGGGAGAGAGAAAGAGAGTTTTATTATGCATTATATTTTCGCACGATTGGTGACGTTTATTGGATGGGCTTCTACCAGTATTTTGCTTAATTTTCGATTTTTGAGCAATTATTGTAACTTTCTAGATGATTATCTGTCAGCAATTTTTATTCTAACTTAATACTTAGCACTGATTTTGTTTTAAAGTAAACAAACGCCTCAGTAATTTAAAACGTTTGTTTATTTGAAACAAAAGTAATGAACAGTAAGTCAGAACAAAAATACAAAATCTTATAAAAAAAAAAATTGTACGAGTAGATAAAAAAGTAATTTTTCTTGCTTTTGGTAATATTTATTTGTTATAGATTTGTTTTTGGATTACATTTTCGTTTTGTTTGCTACACTGCAAAGTACCCCCCCCCCAAAAAAAGTATCGCATTTTCATCGTTAATCGGGGAAATTGAATGGACGTATCTTAAGAATTAATAAGTTTGTTTTGTTTTTGCTTTTGTTTTGTTTGTTTTTATTGATCTTTTTTTTTGTAAACTCGTGATGCGAACCGATGATGTTGTTACAGACAATATGGCCGACTGTCAACCGGTTACGATTTCCACATATTTTCATAACTCAATGAACACGGGTTCTAATTATTATTAGCAACCAAGTGTGGCAGTCATTGTTGGGCTTTACTGATTAGGGGCCTGGAATGAAGAAAGGAGGCGGCGGCGGCGGCGGTGGTGGTATGGTGGTGGTGATCATTGTGGTGAGAAAAGGAATGTCTTCTACCCCCGTACCTCATTCCAATTCTATTCTTCATATCTTCGTCATATTATATATATTTATTGGTTTATTTCTCTATACTTACTGTTAAATGTAACCGGCGTTGCCCGCTATTAAACGTAAAGTTATATTCCTAAAAGACGAAAAAAAAACAAACAAAAAAAAAAAAACAATGAAAAAAAAAACAAAAAAACTTGAGACATGTACATGCGAGTATTATGTGTTTTTCTAAACAGTTCACTTCTTGTAAATAAAAAATAAATAATAGAAACCAAAACCTAGACACTGAGTCAAGTACGATAACCATTAGGTCAGCTTGACACGGTCTTTAAGAAGTGTTTTTAAACCTACTTATTCTTAACATAATGTGAACAATTCGCGTATGCGCAGTCGTAAAACAGTCGACAAACATAAAAATCCGATGAGCTCAAATATCAATTTGTCTAATTTTGACCCCCTAACGGCCCTCTTTTTCCGAATAAAACGATTAAAACGTTTTCCACATGTCTGAATAACCTATATACCAAATTGATCAAAAATTCGTTGAGTATATAGGTTGAGAAGTGTCCTCACACGCACATTCTCACTTTTATAGATATATAGATGTTATGCAAATCGAACTTCCTTCTCACTTTACAGTTCGTTGGTATTCTCCTAATTTCAATTGCAGTTTTCAAAAATCAAGTCCCCCCCCATTCTTGGGGGCTAACACTCGATATCCATATGAGATACACAGATATTTAAATATTCAAGAATTCATCTAGTCTGGTGGAGAATCCAGTTCAGTTTTGTTGCTACCGGCAATATCAATTTTATGAGGTGTACAATTTCTCGTAAAACAAACGGGTAGTTTTCTTGAAAATGTCTTATTTGGGCCGTGAATACTATGCAATTGTGAATAGTTAGTCAGTGTTTACTGTAGAGAAAAAGTGTCCTCATGCCAGGTTGTCTTCTCAGACCCCTTGGAGAGACTTTAGATACGAGGATAGTGTCTAGTAGGAATTCAAGTTCTCTCCTGTAAACATTCAAATATTCTCCAGAAGACATTCAAGTTTTTCTTCTGTAGGCATTCAAGTTCTCTCCAATAGGCACTCAAGTTCTCTTCAGTAGGTATTCAAGTTCTCTCTTGTAGGTATCCAACTTCTCTCCATTAGATATTCAAGATTTTTGTTGTAGGAATTCAAGTTCTTTGCAGTAGGTATGTAAAAAGGGAACATTCGAAAGAAACAGAGCATAAAAGTGAATTGTCTGCCAAAAGGTGCTGAGCTGAAGAAGTAAATATAAGATTGTCTTTTACAATGTGATTTTATTATTTTTATTGAACTATGTAGCACAATATTACTTTCTAAGTATTCACTAATACTTATTAATTTATCTCATTTTGGTCAGTTCTATATTTAAAATACAATGGACACTATTTTCATAGAAATGTAAATAAACTTTTATTTACTGCATGTTATTGGTTTTTCTGTCCGAAAAGCTTTTTTTTTTTGCGTTAGCCATAAAAATATCAGCTTTATCAAAACATGTTTGTTTTTTAAGTATATTTCTCAGTCTTGCCTGCCCCCTCTCCCTTTTTGACGGAATGGTCATTACTGATTAGCCGTGACAGTCTTCACGAATCATCCTCATTGACTCCGTTTCTGCATCATTCTGAGCAACTCAGCCATGCTAATATCCGCGATGTCCATCACGTTGTTTGACATTCTTGTTTTTGGTTTTCCACGCCCATCTTCTGCCAGGGGCTGTACCAAAGATACCAAAGAGCAGATCTTTTGTTAGGCCGTCTGTTCTGGCCACATGTCCACAAAAAATCGGAATTTCCTGTCATTGATTTTGTCCAGTAGTCTTCGGCATGGTCCAATCTTCTCCAGAACCATTCGTTTGTACGTTTGTCCACCCAACTTATATGAAGAAGTCCATGGTTTGACCACAATTCGAAAGCAACAATTTTCCTCTTGTCAACTTTCTTCAAGATCTTTTTCTCCACGTTAAAAAACGACCCTGGTGTCTGACTCTGTCCCGTGGGGAGTCATTGTACCTATTTACTATGCCATCCCACGGGACAGAGTTAGACACCAGGGTCGTTTTTTTTAACGTGGAGAAAAGATACAAAAATAAAAAATTGTCTCAGTCGTGAAGGACTGATCCTCCACCGAAAGAGAACAAGAAATAGAAGTGCAGCATCTGAAGAACAGATACTACACTTTGATCTTGACCAAAAGGCCAGGTTGGGCTGTGATTCATTGTAAATAGGAACTTTCTTCAAGATCCAACATTCTGTTCCGTACGTTGCTATTGAGAACACCAAAGCTTGCAGGAGTCGTTTCTTTGTGAAATGGATCTGTCTTTCCAGATATTCGCTAGTGTAATCATTGCTCTCTTTGCCATTGCAATACGTCGTCTTACTTCTTTGGTGTTATCTACTTTGTGAAATCAGTGAGAGTAAAAATATGCCACGTTTAAGTAAAAAATTGTCAGTTTATCGCATTTGATGTTGAGGTAACATAACCGTTCGTTTATTATGCTTAAGTGTGAAATAACATTTCTGCTGCTCTGTCACGTTCAAGTTTAAAATATGATTTTCATAAGTTCGTCATGCTTAACTTTAAGAAACTTGTCCATTACTGCTTTGAGGACATTTTTTTGTTTGCATTTTGAAGATCTCAGAATAAAGGGAAACCATTAAAGTAGACCGTATCAGAAAATTTCAACGGTGGCGTTAAAAACAATACAATACCAAAAAACAAAAAACAAAAAACAAAAAAAGAAAAGAAAAGAAAAAGAAACATTAATTATTTGAACATTTATTGAATTAAAATAATTTTTAAAAATTATAATAGCACAAAATAAAGCATTAATTATTTGAACATTTATTGAATTAAAATGAATTAAAAAAATTATAACAACACAAAATAAAACATTAATTATTTGAACATTTATTGAATTAAAATAATTTAAAAAATATAATGACACAAAATAAAGCATTAATTATTTGAACATTTATTGAATTAAAATAAATTAAAAAAAATATATAAAAAAATATAATAACACAAAATAAAACATTAATTATTTGAACATTTATTTCATTAAAATAAATTTAAGAAAATTCTATTAACAAAAAATAAAACAATACGTTTTAGACATTTCTTGAATTAAAGTAAAATTTTAAAAATTCTAATAAAACAAAATAAAACATTAATTATTTAAACATTTATTTAATTAAATAAATTTAAGAAAATTATAACACACAATAAAACAATGTTTTTAAACATTGATTGAATTAAAATAATTTAAGAAAATTCTAATAAAAATAAAACAATAATTTTTAAACATTTATTGAATTAAAATAAATTTAAGAAAATTCTAATAACACGAAATAAAACATTAATTATTTAAACATTTATTTAATTAAATAAATTTAAGAAAATATTATAGCACACAATAAAACAATAATTTTTAACATTGATTGAATAAAAATAATTTAAGAAAATTTTAATAAAAATAAAACAATAATTTTTAAACATTTATTGAATTAAAATAAATTTAATAAAATTCCAATAAAAAATAAAACAATAATTTAAAAAACTTTTATTGAATTAAAATAAAATTAGGAAAATTCCAATAAAAATAAACATTATTTATTTAAACATTTATTTAAATAAATGAATTTAAGAAAATTATAATAAAACACAATAAAACAATACTTTTTAAACATTTATTGAATTAAAATAAAATTAAGAAAGTTCTAATAACACAAAATAAAATAATTTTTAAACATTTATTGTATTAAAATATAATGAAGAAAATTGTAATAACAAAAAATAAAACAATTATTTGAACATTAAGGAACTTAAATAATAATTGTCATTATATTGAATCTGGATTTTATCTTTCTTTGACAAAAACCCATTTTATCACATTATATAAATTTTTGTAATAACGTCAAGTTTTTGAAATGAATGAAAATTGTTATACAAAAAGTGTTTATCATGTTTAGGTTCAAAATTCTTTATATAAATATTTGATAAAATTGTTTTAATTCTTATACTTTTAACTAATAATCCCTCTTTTCTTCCTCGTTGCAGGTATGTCTTCTGCAGCACGCACAAATACATCTGATTAAATAGGTAGAACTGTGCATGTTTACGTATTTACTTGTATTTTAAAACTCCAAATGAAACCGCCAAGAAAACTTAGCGAACGTTTCCTTGTGTCTTTTATGCATTAAAAGAGTTTAATTCGTCTCAGTCAAACTGACGATACGATCGACGTACACTTATGAAACGCAGCGAATATAAAGTTTCATACAGGACGATAAAAACACGTATAAACACATCGCACGAAAGTATAAAGAAGGCGTTGTTGAAAATATTACATATTGATCGATGTATTCAATCTAACATGTAGCATTGAGCATGATTACATGTCTACGTTTTGTATTTTTAAAGATAAAATTCCAATTAATAAAGCGATAAGTATAAAATTCTTAGTTAATAAAGAAGAAATTGTTAAAAAAAATAAATTCAACGGTAACCCATTTTTTGTGTATTCTTTTTAGCAAACTATTTCTCATATTGCAGGCTTGCAGTCTGTAGACATGCATCTATGCAAACGCTACACATACAACGTTGCGCGTGTTTACAAAAACTCTTATTTAAATCAAAATGAGTCGAGCCATGCGCGCGTAACAATTGGAAAATATATTTTAAACTGCAGCCTGACAGACCAACGAATCAATTAACAGACGAACAAAGGCTGTGAAAAAGGTGGCAGCACACATCTAAAAAAAAAAAAAAAAAGAGAAGACAAAAAACACGGAGCAAAGTTTGCGGCAAAAGAAAAAGAGGTTATGTTAAAAATAGCCATGAATTGCATCTGTCTATAATGGACAATGTTGGTATATAGGACATCCATCAATATGAATAGACTGCCAGGCAGATGAGATATAAACAGGTGGCCACACACACACACACACACACACACACACACACACACACACACACACACACACACACACACACACACACACACACACGTGCGTGCGCTCGCACACACACACACACACACACACACACGTGCGTGCGCTCGCACACACACACACACACGTGCGAGCGCCCGCACACACATACACACACACACACACACACACACACACACACATATATATATATATATATATATATATATATATATATATACATCTATATATAAGAGAAGTGCTCAATAAATAATGCCCTTGACACACATCCTCTAGCAGTGGAGGAACGAAACTTGGCGCAGTTGTTACGCTTTCTCTACGTAGGAACCATTGCTCCCCCTCCTACTCCCTCTCCCTCTCATCATCATCATCATGGTATGAACCCTGAAGATTCTATTGTTGGCGTTGGTTGCCTCGATATATTTCTAGAAAAATAGCGGATAGTTACAAGAAGTAAGTTGAAGCGATTTTTGTGCAACGAACTGGGTCAGTCAGTCGGTGTCGTTAACCACTGAACCAGCGTCATCTTCCGTTTTTGCCATTGTTTAACCATTGCTTTGAAGTTAAGCGTTTCTCAAATGATTCTGCTTTGGTATCCGAAATCACTTCATGGTTAAACAATTTTTCGCATTGTTTAACCGCAATGTGATTTCGGAAATCAAGTCTGCATTATCTGGAACACACATTCTTTAAAAAAAATTACTGCACTACACTCAACAGGATCCATGTCACACCTGATTCAGTTGAAACACATGTGAATCAGAAACCACAAGTAGTTCAGAGCTGTACTTTGCCACATATCCCACAGAGATATAAACACTTGTACACCACAGAATACTTTTAATGAAATGAAAGAAACGTATGCCAATAATGCTCCAGCATATCACCCTGTAAAACGCTGGCATTGTGAATTCAAACATAGTCGAAAATTTGTGGAAACAATCAAGCTGAGGTTGCCACTTTGGAAGATCGACGCGTGACTAATCGCCAAATAGTCCAATAGGTCAAGATTAGTACAGGGTCTGTGGAAAATGAGTCAATTTCTTCAAAAGACTGATTACACAGGATGAAACCTGAGTTTATCACTATGATACAGAAACCTCAGTCATCGCAGTCGAAGCACTGAGACTCAAAACCTCCAAAAAAGGCTAGGTTATGCTCACAGTCTTCTGGGAATAGGGCTACAATGCTCCCTGTCTTAGGTTGAGCATTTGGGAAGTGTTATACAAATTACCATTAGCGTATGAAGCGATGCACTTTGTGTAAACAAATTGAGCTTAGGTATTTTGGACAATGTCAAAACATTGTTAATTCAATGCCCGCATAGCAGCAGCCATATAGCGAACCGGTTAGAAAGTCCGACTGTCGTTTGGGCAATCGAGTTTCAATCCTGGCTTGAGTTTGTTGCTTGCCTAGCCGCACTGATGAGCTATGAAACAGCGAAACAGGACTGTATGTGGATGATTATATATATATATATATATATATATATATATATATATTACACACGAGACGCTTCACTATTTAAAATAATTTAAATGTAATTTTAATTGACGCAGATAAAAGCATCCAGCATCCAGATTTTAAACGAAGCAGTAATTAAAAGCTGTCTGAAGACGAAAGAAGAAAATCAGTTGAAAATACTTGTTGAAAATAAAAAATAAAACAAAAAAAACAAAAAACAAATGGACGAAAATGACTATGGAACTTTCCTACACAAATTGGACCGAAACAAGAATGACCATTCAAAAAATGGGGAAAAAATGAAAAAAAAAAGATCATTAAGCAAAACACTCTGTGCTATTTAACAATATCTGTCCGAATGAAAACATGCTTCCTATATATATATATATATATATATATATATATATATATATATATATATATATATATATACACGTAATTTTGTTGTTGATTTTTTAAACGATATTAAAGTTATCGTCTCCATCTTGGAGATCCAGTGTTTTCGTAGAAAGTCTCCATCTTTTTATTTGGACATATTTATTTATTTATTTATTATTATTTAAATAATAATAATAATAATAATAATAATAATAATAATAATATATATATATATATATATATATATATATATATATATATATATATATATATATATATATATATATCCTTGCAGAGATATTCAATGTTGCCCGGGATTGAGTCATGATCAACGAATGTTTCACACTCCCATATTTTTATTGCCATCGAAATTTGTAAAATCGCTTATTTTTTAATCAAATCGATTATTGCCTACTCTGGTTGGGAACACATCGCAGTGCACCGAGAGGGGAAGATTAGTCTACAATATATTGTAGTACACATTTCACTGTAGAGAACCTACTGTTGATTTTATAAAATTATTTTTTACATATAATAGCTTGAATTTAAGGTTAAACTTAAAGAGTCAAGTATCATGATGCAATTGTGCTTTAAACAGAAACGTGCATTTCGAACGCGCCCCTGTCATATCAAAGAATCTACTGTTGATTTTATATCTTGCGCCTTCCGGCTTGTGTGGTAATAAAACTTCTCAAATGCATTTGCGATGTTAGTCTGTATTAACTTTGGTCAAAACCACCTGCTCCTTTTTTCATCGGATTATTTCAATTATTGATTTTCTATACTTATCGAAGACATTCCGATACAAAACCTATATAAGAACACTGTCCAATAGACAAGTCGACGTGGTCGTGGGGACGCTGCATTATTTCATGCAACGATGGGGTCTTGTGGACGCTGCATATTTCATGCAACGTATATTGGGCAATAATAGCCTGGAGGTGGCCATTCCTCTCTAGGCTCCGAGCACATACAGCACCTGATATTACCAAATGGTCACCCATTTTAGTATTGGACAGGCTCAACATCGCTTAACTTTGGTGATTTAACGGATACCGGTATGTCAATGTAATTATGCCAGCACATAAAATACGTTCGTGTGAAATTTCTTAAAAATCGTCCCAGCCGTTTTGGAATCCATAGAGAACGAACTCACAGACGCACATACACGCAAACAAAGTTCCTTTTATTTAATAGTGGAGATATATAAACGAAAATGAAGAACAGGAATTTATTTCATGAAATCAAAATCGTGATTCGATGGATTTTTTTATTTTTTTTATTTACTGTTTTTCAGCCGAAACAAGGCATATTGCAACGTGAACGTAAGTCAACTATTTGAGACAATGTCTAATAAAGGATTGTCTGAAGTTGAACAACGAGATGTTTGTTCACATTACATTTAAACTTTGTCAGTTGAGTCAGCTAAGCAGGAAACGCAGATAGAATTCAAAAGTCTAGCAGTGCGTGGCAAGAAACTATTAGAATAGAAAACGTTCCGGCATCTAAGGATGGCAACAGTGAAGGGGAAGGATTTTGCTGCTTTATGGGTTATTTGGAAGTTTTTTTTGTTTTTTTTTCGCTCGAAGTTGCCCGAATGCAAGGATTCATCAGAGTACATTCCAGTAACATCAATATTGTGACGATGGGACAGGGGTTGAAGCTGTATACATTTTTGAACCATGAAGAGATTGGAGGAAAATGCATTAACCAAGGCGTGGCGGCAATACAATATGCATCGACGAATGGTGTGAGTTGTTTTCTAGCACGATAAAGGGAGCCCACCTTGATGATAATTTTGTCAAATGTTTTAAACTAGAAGTTTTCATCAAAAATATTTTAGCGAACGGGGAGAGGGTGGCCGGGGCATTTTTACGACGACAACATGTGTATGTGTATGTGTGTGTGTGTATGTGTGTGTGTGTGTGTGTGTGTGTGTGTGTGTCTGTATACGCGCGTGTGTGTGTATGTGTGTGGGAGTGTATGGTGTGTGCGTGCGTCCGTGTGTGCGTGTATGAGTGTGTGCGTGAGCACAAATAAAACAAAAACGCAAAGTTATAAACACCATGTCATTGTGCTTTGAAGTTGTGTCATTTGCGTGAAATAGATCGATATCAATAACAAAGTTTAGCGATTATAGCTTTGATGTTTCGACGCAGGTGTTCGAAGCTATATATATATTTAATTTAAATACCAAAAAACAAGAAATGGGCAGGTGAAATTAAAATTTCCTTAAGGCCTTATCGTCTGACCCTCTAAGAGGAAACGTCAGAATGATAAATTAAAAACTAAGAGAGGGTCAGACGATAAGGCCTTAAGGAAATTTTAATTTCACCTGCCCATTTCTTGTTTTTTGGTATTTAAATTAAATTATGTTTCCTCTGAAATTTCTCCTTCCATTTTGTTGTACCAAAAATTTACACACATATATATATATATATATATATATATATATATATATATATATATATATATATATATACATATATATATATATATTTCAAATGTATATATATATATATTTTATATATATAAATTTGAAATCAAATTTAAACATTTTCTATTCAAACATATATAATTATAACACAAAATTCATTTAGATAGCTCGATATTGCAATACTGGAGCTATAAATGTTCCAATAATATACTGCTTCTCTAAGAACAGACAATAATTTTATGCTCATTTAAAAAAGTTCAGTTTTTATTTGCTATACATGCGTACAGTTGTTTCGGTCATTTACTAATATTTCATATATAGTCCTCTGCATATGTTTTCATAATTATTCTTATATCAGACCGGTTAAGACACTCATCAGCGCTAAGAGTTCACATTAAAACTATATGACACAATGTCAAATTCAACTTAAGATAGACCTATTTACAGACAGTAGATATATTCACAGTTTGAAAGTTTTTTTTAAATTAAAGTATATATATATATATATATATATATATATATATATATATATATATATATATATATATATATATATATATATATATATATATAGTATCGGTAGTAATTATTAAGTGTGTCTACCAAAAGAGTGCTCAATGTTTAGACAGAGCCAAAATAAGTTAATTTAGTATCCAACCAAATGGCTACATATAGGCATAGATGTTTCGGCGAAAACCCGGTAAGGGAATCGCTTCGTCAGGCCAAAGACATCTCTTGCTGTTTCAACTCAAAAATTTCCAATTTATAACTAGTACTACATCGTATTTAAGTGTAAAGGGGGAGACAGGATCTAAAAGGAAAGTATATACATTAAAATGTGATCATCCATTATGTCAATTATATTAATTTATTAATTATTTTATTTTATTTTATTTTATTTATAGTGCGTAATGAGTTTCAAGTAGAGTTTCAATATTATTAGTAAATTCCTAGTTCAGTAGGTAAGTTGTGTAGAATAGGAACCCCAGATTAAAAAAAAAAAAGTTTACGTATAAAATAAATAGTTGACGTGTAAATAAATTAGTATCTGTATAATATTACTTTTGTAAATTCTAACGTTACAAAAATTACGTGTAAAATATATACATACAGAGAGAGAGAGAGAGAGAGAGAGAGAGAGAGAGAGAGAGAGAGAGAGAGAGAGAGAGAATGAAAGAATGAAAGGGAGATAATTGGGGGGATTTTATTGAAAGTAGACGAGTGCCGTACATTGTTATTACATGTGTGTATGTTATGTTTATGGGGGCAACAAAATTAACTTAAACAAAGAGCAAGTGAATTTTTGGAAGCCTGGAAAAATCATGGATTACAATAGAAAAATGCGAGCATGAAAATTAATACATTAAGTTATAAATTTACTTTATTTTTTACTGTTGTAATATATATATATATGTGTATATATATATATATATATATATATATATATATATATATATATATATATATATGGATATATTTGTGTGGGGATAGATCGTTATTCCAACAGGATAATGCTGCAATCCACACTGCAAGACGGACATTGAGTTTGAGTTTTCTACAAGAAAATGGAATTCATCTCTTGGGACATCCTGCATGCTCACTGGACTTGACCCCAATTGAAAATGTTTCGGGGGATGGATGGCAAGAATGGTTTATCGAAATGGAAAAAAATATTCAACAAAAAATGAACTTCGTGAAGCCATCTTCGGAAACTTGAGCAGCATCCCTACACCTTAATAGAAACCCTTATTTCTAGCATGCCCCAAAGAATTTTTGACTTCATCAAAAGCAGTGGAGGTAGAACTTATCAAGTTTGATTGTTTAATGTTTTCATACACCTTTCATACACTTTTTTGTACAATTTAATAGAAATTTTGTCCCTGGTCTTATAATTTTGATCATGTGTAAAAAGCCTAATTTAATAAAAATGTAAATTTTTAAAAATAAATCTTTGAAATTCAGCCTTTTGTTTTCATAACCTTTTAGATTGTAGTATTGATAACTTTAAGTCGGAAGATTTTAAAATCTAAAGAAGATTTTTTAGTGGTCTTAAATTTTTGATCAGCAGTGTATTAAAAACTCTTTTTTTCTATTTAGTTATTTATTTGCTTCTCTACTGAGCAAATTAGGCACAAGGCCGTTTTTTAATGTGGAGAGTGAGAGGAGGGGAACCAATTCCCCTGAGAGGGAACTGGATAGTGACAATTGATATGAAGGGTTTCACCTACATTGACCAAAACTGATTGCTCAAGAGCAATAGTCTGATATGTGGGGTTGCCCCCACATATTACTTTGATTACAGTATCTGCCGGAACAGATACTACTACAGAAAAAGAGGTTCGACTTTTTCTGTTATCAAACAGAAAAAGTCGAACCTCTTTTTCTGTTTATGGTATTTTTTCCCCACGAGAGCAAATTGGCCATGAGGCAACATTTCGTCGATGGGACAGTGGTTGAAGCTTGAATGAGAGTCAGGACTTATCCAGTTGGCGACTTTCTTTTGTCCAGGAGTGAGGGACTAGTAGAGAAGGCATCAGTCTAAATGTGACATACATTGGGTGAATGGTTGTCTGTTCCTTCAGTCATCGGATTTTTTCCATTATCTGTTATCGATAATTATTGAAGACATTTCGATATTGTATATATATATATATATATATATATATATATATATATATATATATATATATATATATATATATATATATACGTATATATGTAGTAATTTATAAAATATATATTATAAAATATATATGGCGATTAAGCTACACTGAATATTCAGCGTTTCATCCACTCTAGGATTCGTCAGGCTTATGCGCGAATTCTGTGGTTGTTAATCGTTTTTATATGGTCCTCTTCTGTTGAGGATTTTAGTTAGCCAATCAACTTTCTAGTATCCACCGCTCCCCTTCCTATCAGCCAATGGGCATGCATTTTATCGAACAAAGGATCTGTATATATATATATATATATATATATATATATATATATATATATATTCAATTATTCCTTATTCAATCGCAATTGCGGTGGGCTGGTCATGTATTGAGGATGCCCGATGAGAGAATTCCAAAAATTGCGATGTACAGTCAATTTGAGGGTGGTAAAAGAATTGTCGGACGTCCTTGGCTTAGGTACAAGGACAAGTTGAAGAGTAACTTGTCTGCAGTGAACATACCATACAGGAGTCTTGAAGATGAGGTGAATGACCGAAAAGGATGGAGATCAAGGTGTTTTGAAGGTCTCCAGAGGTTTCAATCTGAAAGCTTAAGGCAACTGAAAGAAAACAGAGTAAGAGCAAAACGACTACCAGCAGTATCAATAACTGCAGCATTAAATCCACATTCATGTTCTATTTGTGGCCTTGTCTGCAAGTCCCTTGCTGGACTAAAAAGTCATCAGAGGCAAAAGCATAAATGAGTTTTAGAAATATGGGTTGTCCGAACCTCATACGTCGAAATCGACGGGAGAGTCCATCATATATATATATATATATATATATATATATATATATATATATATATATATATATATATATATATATATGTGTGTGTGTGTGTGTGTGTGTGTGTGTGTGTGTGTGTGTGTGTGTACAATTATAAAGCCGGCTATTGCTGCAGGCATCAATTAACTCCATCTCTTTGCGGTTTTCCCTGATTGCACTGAAAAAAAATTTTTTTTAAAGAGGGAGAAAAAAAAACTGTTTGCGGTTGAAATACATCTACATGTCAGGGTCACCGGAACCTGCGTTTGCTCATGGCCGAGTACGGATATTATAGCCTTCGTTGTTGTATTAGCCCGCTTGAAAAAACTAAATAAACATTTTCTGAATGAACGAATTAAAAGTGGTTATTTCTTCACTATGGTTGTTTAGTCAAACGGTTTTTCGTTTTTCTCCTCTTTAAAACCGGATAGTTCAAAGCGCGGATGAGTCAAGCGTTTTTCATAGAAAAACAAACAAACAAACAAACAAACAAACTAAAAAAAAAGACAAAACAAAAAAGACAAAACAAAAAAAACAAAACAACTAAACACGCATGCGCGCACACACAAACAAAATGGCGGAACATTATATAGCTTTCGCATTGACAACATGCGTTTAGCAGTCCACCCGGCCCTCCTTACTGTTATTTTAGTCGAATTCTCTACGTGAATGGATCCGTATAAATAAGCGGAGAGATTAAAGTCCGCATGAATGATTACTGACAAGTAAAAACGACTTTATATAACGCGTAACTTTATTTGTGTCAGCATTTCCTTTGGTATGTTTGCCTACATACCTCTACATACCTTCAACAAGTTTCCAGGTATTTTTTGTATGGGCACTTGTATTGATAGTACACACATGAAACTCTAGTCCCTTTCGAACTCTAGTCTCCTTCGATTGCAATGCATTTGTACTGTTTCAACGACTACTAAAAAACCTCTTGTGTGAGCGTGTCAATGACCCTCATCACAGCCTTCTTCATCTCCTCAATTGTCTCATAACGACAGCCTCTAAGGTTTTCCTTGAACTTAGGGAATACCAAAAAGTCACATATAGGGAGCATGAGAAACTATCTTGATGCCCATCTTGGTCAAATGGTCTGTGACAAGGATAGAGTTATGGACTGGTGCATTGTCCTGGTGGAAATGCCACTGACCAGATTAGAAGAGTGCTGGCCTCTTCAGACGGAATCTCTTCTTGAACTCCCTTGAAACCCCATCATAGTATTCCTTGTTGACTGTCCGTTCAATGGGAGCCCATTGTATGTAGATCATGCTCGTGCTATCAAAAATAAATAAATAAGTAAAATGAAAAATAAATAAATAAATAAAAATAAAATAAAATAAAATCATCATAAGTTTCTGGGTGTATTAGTTCTGTCTGGCCTTCTTAGGTCTGGGAGAACCAGCATACTTCCACTGGAAATTCTGTTTCTTGGTCTCTGGGTCATAGCAGTGGATCCAGCTTTCAGTGCAGGTCACCAGAGCATCAAGAACTGTGGGATTTAAATGGATCAGTTCGAGCATTTCCTTGCTGTCATAACAAAGTTTTTCAATCTGATTTTCTCTGAGAACCCATTGGGACAAACTTTGCGCAAATCTTCCGCATCTTCAGTTCCACACAAATAATTATGAATTTTCAAGATTCTACTGCAATTTTAAATGCCTGAATACAAAAGTCTGGAAGCTTCTTAAAGGCACCTTGTATCTTACTACAGCAGGAATTGGAATACACCCTACTAAAGCCTGATTGTCACAGCTGCTTAATTTTAAAACTGTAATCTGGACGTGAGGACAGTTTAGAAGAACGATATGCAATAGCGTTCTATTTTAAACTCGGAAAAATGCAAAAGAAACGTTTGGAATACTCCAGACTGCTTTTGGACCATCTTGTATGAATCGAGCATCAGGTTTTAAGTGGGATAATAGTTTCAAGGAAGTCATATATATGAGTGAGAGAGAGAGAGAGAGAGAGAGAGAGAGAGAGAGAGAGAGAGAGAGTGTGCGTGTGTGAGGACAATTCTCAAGCTATATACTCTATAAATAGAAGTTTTGATCTAGACTGTAAATTTGGTATATAAGATATTCAGACATGTGGAAACTTTTGTAATCGGTTTTTATCCGGTAATAGGGGCTGCTAAGGGATCAAAATTGAAACATTGGTACGTGCGAGTGATCGGGGTTTCATTTGTCTGCCAACAGTTTCACGAATGCGCATGCGTGAATCATTCACATGACAGATCCATTATATTAAGAATAGGTAGGTTTGAAAACATTTTTGAAAGACTGTCAAGCTGGCTAAATTGTTATCGTACTTCACTCACGTTCTTTAGGTTTTGGTTTTGATCTCAGCTCGAGTATATTTTATTTATTTACAAGAAGTGAAATGTTTAGAAAAAAATATAATACTTGCGTGCACATATCTCAGTTGCTATACGAATCAAAATACAATATGCGTATTTTACGACTGGGCAACGCCGGGCCGCCTGCTAGTATATCTAAAAAGTGAAAATGTTTGTGTGTGTGTCTGCGTGCGTGAGGACAATTCTCAACCTATATATATATATATATCTCAAACATTTTTTTTATAAGAAGTGAACTGTTTAAAAAAAAACAACAACATAGTACTAGCATGCACATGTCTCAGTTTATTTTCGTTTTTATTTTATTTTTTTAAAAGGAATTTAACGTTACGTTTAATACCGGGCAATGCTATATATATATATATATATATATATATATATATATATATATATATATATATATATATATATATATATATATATATATATATATGGCGATTAAGCTACACAGAATATTCTGCGTTTCATCAACGCTAGGATTCCTCAGGCTTATGCGAGAATTTTGTGGTTGACAACCACAAAATTCTCGCATAAGTAGATGAAACGCGGAATATTCTGTGTAGCTTAATCGCCATACATATTTATAACTTACTACCTAGCTCTACCTACGTATTGAGTACTGTTGACGTAAAAACAAAGTTTACGCATAAAATAATACTTTCGTATATTAATTTTATGTGATTAAATGATGCATATATATATATATATATATATATATATATATATATATATATATATATATATATATATATATATATATATAAATGGACCCGCTCATCAATTTCGACGTATAAATTTCACACAAAAACTAAGTTGTGCAAAATCCATACATATGATTTGTTTATAGTGGTGAAGAAATTCTGTAGGACATTTCAAACTTTTTGGAACAACTGCTAACCTCTGTCGGTGCAAATGACAGGACAGATCAGACATTAGACATCAGGTACTTACATCAGAGTTTGACGTATGCCTTAACCAAGACTGAAGATACATTTTTCCTAGCGGTTTTAGACTTGCTCCAGATGGTAATCTGTAAATTTCTATGACTCGACGCAACTCATTCAACTCTGCAAAGTGTTGCTAATTTGTCACCCATCTGGTGTTGCCTGGACTCATCGTTGCTTACCACCATTGATCTTCTGTGTTTCAGCGTGATTATATATAAACGCACATTTTCGTTTAATCTTCCAACTGAACGCATCTTTATTAGTGCCATTTCCCCGATGGTAGAGTTAGACAAAAATTCGGCTTTTACAGTGGGGAAAACATCCCCCCAAGAAAGATAAACTTAGGATTTGGATAAAAATTGCCTCGGTCTGGAAGAACATCTCAATCATTGACCTACCTTGCTACACCTTGATCTAGCCCGAAGGCGTGGCATTGTTTAAGTACAGGGTGGAAACATAAAGTTGTCGCCCTAAAAAAAAAATAACACTACAGTTTTATTTTAAAACTTTTATTGAAAAAATCAATTCAGGTAACTTGATTATGTAGTTGAGCTCACATTTATTCAGTGTAGCCGCCTTCAACCTTCAGCGCCTAAACACGGATCCGGAATTGGGAGCATACCTTTTGACAAGTGCCGGTAGGAGCTCGGCGAATACTTGGCGGATGGCGGCAATCAAGCTGGCTTTGGTGTTGTAGGAAGTCATGTTGATGATATTCTCGACGTATGACTAAACGAGGTAGTCCAACGGGTTCAGGTCGAGGAGAAGGGGAACCAGTGAGAGAAGTGGATAAAGTCATATCACCCCTTCTCAAGTACAGCCTGGGTTTCTTTTGGCTTGTGGGCCGGCGTCGAATCTTGTTGCTACACCCAGGGTTTGTCAGCGGCCACCTGATTGCACCAAGGAATCACCACATTCTTCAGCACATCCAGGTACACTTTGGTGTTGACTTTCAAGCCGACTTCGAAGATGTGAGGTGGCATGATGTGGCCCTCACTTGAAACAACACTAAAGACCATAACCATGTTGCGAAACTTTGTTTTCATCACCCTGGGCACGTCACTGTTATTCGTGCCAATACAACGATGAATTTTGGAGGGTGCTGGCAATGGTCCTGATATCATAACTTGGATTGATAGAGAGCATGAGTTGTACAGCGGCGCATCTCCGATCTCGCTCGTTGAACATTGTGTCACTTTCAGACATGATAGAAGCCTCTTATTGTTCTTGGGATTTGTTCACAACTGACCAACTAGTAGATGGTCTGAAACAAAAAAGAAAACCGGTTTTCATCAAACGGAAATGGAAACATGTCGTCTTTTCTTAGAGCGACAATCCTAGCGTTCCACCCTGTATAATATCAAGTCGGTGCAAAAATTTATCCCGATTGCAAATTTGATCTGGAAAATGAAAAGTTGTAAAAGATGTAAAATCTTGTTCATAAAAACGACCTTTGCGTTCTATAACTTGATTTATCTGTGAACGAGCTTATAAATGTCTCACTTGGAAAATTCATTGGGTTTTCACGTGAAATATGAATTTAATTCGTGTTCAATCTAATGTTGTGATGTTAACCCAAGGCCGTCTTAATGGTTTTCTAATCATCGAAATAAATGATAATCCGAGGGAGCTCTTTGGTTTGTAGTGTTATGTGTTCGGACGAACGTTATCGTGATGGAAGATGACTGCCTTTCTTTTGAGTAAAGAAGGCCGTTTCCGAGTAAACCAGGGTGAGAATATTGCAAAAAAAAAAAAAAATGTGAATGATGCTTTGATATTCCGAAAAAAACAAAACACAAACAAACAAACAAAAAACAAAAAACAAAAACAATAAAAACAAAAAAAACAACAAAACAAAAACAAAAAAACAAAAACAAAAAATAAACAAGAAACAAACAAAAAACAACAAAACAAAAGAAAAAACAACAAAAAACAAAACAAACACAAAAAGACAAATAAAAACAAAAAAAACAACAATACAAAAAACAACAAAACAAAAACAAAAAACAAAACAAAAGCAAAAAAAAAAACAAAAAACAAGCAAAAACAACAAAAGAAAAGAAGAAAAAAAACAAAAAACAAAAAACAACAAAACAAAAGAAAAAACAAAATCAAAAACGAAAAAAACAAACAAAAAACAAAAAAGACACCAATACAAAAACAACAAAACAAAAAACAAAAAAAAAACAAAAACAAAAATAAAATGCAAATTAATCATGGTGATATGTTTTAATAATAAATTAGTATGCATAAAAACTAAGTATTAAATTAGCATGAATAAATTAGAATGGTTAAAATGCCGCTTCTATAAACCGATAAAAACTTTGCCACCGGCACGATAATTTGGTTGGAAACGTCATAAGACAATACTTGTATAGAGTCGTTTAGGATAACACTAGGTAAGGTTAAGCAGGCCTTTTGCTAATCCACAAAATGCGAAAACTGTTGCAGAAGAATAAAAGAAACGGAGAAAATAGAATAATTGTTTTTATATAACTTTTTTAATGGAAATGAAAATCGATCCAGATAAGGCGCCGAGAATAAGAAAAATAATTGATTATCGCAAACACAGGAGCTGCCTTTTGACCTTAGTCTTGAAAAGATCATGGTTGAAGGTAGGAGGAAAACAGTCAACAGGAAGATAGTTTCACCAGTTCTTATAAAGAAGCTACTGAACTAGGAAGCGGGATTACAATGAGGTATCAGAGCAGCAATTTGATGGAAGCCAATGAATCAAACAACGGAAGCAGGGAATAGATCAGATAATTGTGAAGAACACACGCTATGATATATTTATAGAAAAAACTGAGACTAGCAACATCATGTCTGAGAAATTGCAGAGAAAAGAAGCCCTAATCAAATTACAGATATTTTTCTGCACTTTATTAAGAACCCTCAAATGGAACAGAGATTCACTAACCCAAATATAATTTATGGCAAGTGAATTATTTATTTAATTACGGACTGTTATCTTCATCTTCATAGTTGTTGCTTCACAATATTTCGGCCAACTATTCCTCTAGCTTTCGTCAGGTGGTTAACAACGACGGGAGAGGAATGTTGATATTTCTTAACTGTATCCTCCGTAATTACTGCCTTCCATAGTTGTTGTAATCTCACCACGTTTCGGGGACCGTAGTGCAGTGGATAGAGGCATTGAATCTCTACGGTTCCAGATGAGCATTGTCTGAAGACAGCGGTTTCAATCCTACCCAAAGCTGTCCAGAGGATTAGTTGGCTCAAAAGTGGTGAGACGAAAACAACTATGGAAGGCAGCAATTACTGAAGATAGAGCATTCCTATCTCGTCATGGTAAACTACCTGATGAAGGCCAAAAGAATATTTAGCCGAAACGTCGTGAAAAAACAACAATTATGACGATGAGGATAACAGTCATCAAATAAATAAATAAATATACAAATTACTCATCTCAAAAGTTTCCAATAATCTGGAATATAAATTTCACCTATCTGTATAAATGTATGTATGTATTTATGTATGTATGTATGCCTAAAACTTTCGACAGAGGCGACTGATTTTCACGAGATCGGTATCGTTTTGAAGGACGACGTTTCGGACGAGAAATATCGAAAAATTGGCTAAAAACATTAATTCCATTACCCTCAACTAGGCACTTTTCTACAGGGAGGGGTGGCCTTTTTCGCTGATATTTTCGAAATTTTTGATTGACTAGCCTTAATTTAAACCTTCGCCACTTCCGGTTTGGTGATGGACGCAATTGCGAAGACGTCACGTTTTTATTCACGTTCTTTTCATTTCTCGCGGTACGGGTTCGAGCCTGCCTGCCTACCACCAGTTGTTTTTTATTTGCTTAACACACGCTTCCAAACACCTGGGCAACGCCGGGTACCCAGGCTAGCAAAAAATAATATGCAAGTGGACCGTCGACATTCTCTTTACCGATACAGTCAACTCCATAATACCACCTCGGAGGGGAGAAATCAAAAGGCAGAACTTCCGAGTATTTTTCTTATGGTTTTCTTAGCCGTCTACGCATTCTGATACATTGCTCGGGGTTTAAAAAAATGGTACTGATCCATAACCTGACCAAAACCGCGTCGGCATCTTTGACAGTTTACGTTAAGCAGCCGGAGAAATTGCCGGCAAAATCCGATGCGAACACTGCCAGAGGATAAATTCAAAACTAACGCAAGAAAATATGACCTACCGTAAGTTTAATTATATGAAAGTATTATTTTAATTGTTTTTTAAAGAACTGTATATTAAAATGTTCTTTTTCTAAAAGTGTTTCGAAGAAATAAATTTCTTTTTAAAGACGAAAACATGGAAACAATTATGATCGAAAATCGAAAGTTTTTTCTCATGGAAAATATCTAAGATTTTTTTTTTGCAAGAAATGTTTCAATAAAATATTCTTGTTATGACGAAAACACTTTTTTCATGAAAACAACTATGATCGAAAACAGTATTTTTTTCAATAATAGTACCATATAAGTGATTTGTTTGCCCTATTAACGAAAACAACATCTACTGACAACTGATTGCTGATCAGCTAATGAACTCGATTTTTTTTTCTGCTACTTTTTTTTTCTGCCGGAAGGTGCCAACGTGACTTTAGCTCAGGTTGTGAATGTGTACCTAAAAAAAAAAAATTACAATTTCTTATTTTAATCTCCGATTTAAATAGGCATGAAAGTTACAATCGCATTCCACACGCCGGACCTAAATCTCGTTATCATCGACAGTTATAATACTTATCTACTACGATGCCGTATTCAATCACCCCGAGGTAATCTTATTGCATAAATTTGACATAGGTTAGTGAGTTCGTAATCAGCGATTGCGTACTGCGTAGTTATACATATAAATCACACACACACACACACACACACACACACACACACACACACACACACACACACACACACACATACACACACACACACACACACAGATATGATAATACATTAATTCCAATAGTAGACAAAGTACAGCAATCAAAAAGAGTTGAAGATTTATTGAACTGTTATCAGGCAATCAACTCGTAAAATGACTGTTATCAGTGAAGTGTTCTTATTTATAACTTTGTTTGAGTGTAGATTTCTATTTTACTAAAAATAACGTAAAATGGGTTAAAATTGCGTGTGACACTAATCGTACACACACACACACACACACACACACACACACACACACACACACACACACACACGCACACACACATATATATAATTTTCAGAATGTGAGAGATCATATAATTATTTCCACAGTCAAACAACGTCGCAACTCACAAGTACCATGCCAGCCAACAAGCCGGAAGTCCATGACTTGAGTTTCTTCCTTATTTGGGCTCATCAGTTTCACACATACGAACCCGAAACCCGAGTCTGATTGGTTGGATGACCAAATCCTTTGCCCGAAACGAAGTAGGTTCATTCCATAGTTAGATTTCGCTCCGGTTTGATTAATCTGTGTTATCTAATAGACTTTCTTGTGGCTGACGAACTTGCGCTAGTGACAGAGTATTCGCCTCACACGCAAGAGACTCGGGTTTCGAATCCCGAGTTCAGATTTGTCTTAGTTCAGATGTGCGTGGACTTCCGGTTTGTTGGCTGTCATGGCCCTTGTGAACTGCGATGTTGCTTAACTGTGGAAACTATATACATATATATATATATATATATATATATATATATATATATATATGTATATATATAGTAAAACTGGTAATTAGTAAAAACCGGAAGAGAGTGCTCAATACTATTGCAGAACAAATATGTGTTTTATTTTTTTTATTACCGTTTTATCTGTTTGGTTACGTGTTTCGGATGTTAGACCATGTTTATGATCCAACAGCTTCGTCAGGCCTTACAGAAATGGTTGCTAGTATTTGGAAAAAGTGTTTAAGAGGAAATACGAAAAAAAAGGGGGGGTAAGAGATAATAAGGGGGAGGGAGACGGGTATCGACAATATTTGAGTTTTGAAGGTTAAAATACATTAGATTGTAGTGTGTGGGGGTAGCAGATTCAGGTAGGCGTGAGTGGATATATACGGAGGGGGAGGGGGAGAGAGGATAATAAAAAGGGGGGAAAGGAGAGGAGGGGGGAGGAATTTCAATTTATAGGTTTTAAAATTTTGACTTCTTTTTGGTTGTTTAGCCAGGTATATGAAGTAGATGAGATAAAGAGAGAGAGAGAGAGAGAGAGAGAGAGAGGGTTAATGTAAGTATCATATGTGTTTGACAAGTGAAAGGTTCCATTTAGAATGTTCGTAGTCGCCATAATTCGACTTGTTCATTTCAGTTGACGATGAGTTGTTTTTAGGTAGTTAAGGGTGCACGCGCAAATAAGCATGCATACAGACACATACATATGTACATTTCTACACATCCTCATAGAAAAACATACGCGCATACACATATATATAAACAATGTATATGCAGACATATATGCATCTATATGCACACATACACACATACATACAACTCCTATACACATATACATACTCATATATATATATACATATATACATATATATACACACACACCTACATATATACATATACGTGGAGATATAGATATCCAGTAAGAAGTAGATGTACACATACATACGTACGTACATACATGCATACATACATACATGCATACACACACATGCACCCATATACACGTATATACAAGTACATAAATATACATATTCATAAAAATATAAATATACAGACGAGGCTGTTGGATCGTAAACATGGTCCAACATCCGAAACATATGTAACCAAACAGATAAAACGGTAATAAAAAATAAAACACACACACACACACACACACACACACACACACACACACATATATATATATATATATATATATATATATATATATATATATATATATATATATATATATATACACTAGCAGCCCGTCCGTCGTTCCCTGGTCGTAAAATACGCATAAATATAATATTTTAATTCGTACATACTTCTTATTTATTTTTATTGAACCATTTCTCTATTCAGGGCTTTCCGCTGCGAGTGAAACAGTCGCATTTGCGAGTGATTTTTAAAAATGGCGACTAAACTAAAACGCTTATATTTTGTCGATTGTGTTTTTCTTTTTCATCGACAATCTTCCAAAGCTCATTATTGAGTGATAAATGTCTTTTCAACTTTTTATTGAATTGAATAAAACGAAAGTCAAATTATTTAAACAATAAAAGTTTAATACTCTTTTTTTTTAACGAATGGCTTTTTAAAAAATATCTAAAAAATTCAAATGTTTATACATTAAAGTTTCAACATAAAATTCGGTGCATATTTAGAATCAAATTTATTAAAAAAAATAAAAATCTTTATGATGTACGCATTCGTCACGGAACGAAGATATCATATTCCAAAAATCACGTAGGTTCAGTGGGTCACACTTTTATTTCGCGAGTAAATGAAAATATTTAATTCTCAGGGGTTAACTAAAGAAGAATTTGTCCATTATTGATTATTATCCAATATATAGTAATGATTTAAAATCAATGGTCCCTATGGCCTGACTTTCACGAAAACACTCGTCTATCTGAAGCCACTATCAATAATTTCCCCCACTCTTTATCTGTGCCTAAACCTAAACGTAGATTCCAAGAACAAAGCTTCTTTCTTAGAACTGTACGCCTGTGAAAGTCTTTTCCGTTTTCCGGCTTTCCAACTGACTACAATATGGTTGTCTTCAAGTCCAATGTAAACAAGTTCTTGATGAGCTGTCCCCTTATGTAGTCCAATTTACCAAATTTCCACAAGTAACGATTACTACATTTTTCCATTGACTACTGTAATCTCATAGTTCCATATTCTTGAGTGGCCTCCCGGCCTTGATAAGTAGTGATTTCATTGAAAAAAAAAATTGATTTTAAAACTCTACGTAAAAAGTAGTTCTCAGCTTCATTTTCAGAATAGTTTTATTTTGTTATGTGTTACGCAATTGCTTGTTTTGGTTTCGTGTAATCATTCCAGAACAGCGCACTCAGCGCCGTAACTTATGAGACATCGTTCACTACAATTATCCATGTATTCCCACAAATTGTATTTCTCGGCTTTACTTCCGCCACAAAAACAAAAAAGAAGAAACCTGCAAGAAACTCTCATAAATCAAAACCGACGACATGAGAACGACGAGACAACAAACAAAAATTGAAAGCGTTTATATTCTCACCGTAAGAAAAAAACAGCTTCTTTGATGTGGCTAATTTTGATCTTCCAGTTTCAGTGATTTCAAGTTGAGATGAGATGATCTCTCACGATTGACTATCTCATTCACACACGCGCACATGCTCATGCGTACACATATACACATATGCACACATATACACAAATAGACACGCACACACTCCTTGTATCTGATCTCTCTCTCTCTCTCTCTCTCTCTCTCTCTCTCTCTATATATATATATATATATATATATATATATATACGCGTTTTATTTTTTATTACCGTATCTTTAATAATAATTAAAAAAATAAAAAAAAATAAAACCGAATAAAGCGCTCAATACTGTTGTAGAGCAAATATGCGTTTATTTTTTATTTTTTTTAATTATTATTAAAGATACGGTAATAAAAAATAAAACGCATATTTGCTCTACAACAGTATTGAGCACTTTATTCAGTTTTTATTAATTACCATTTCTACTATATATATATATATATATATATATATATATATATATATATATATATATATGATTGCAACGTTTTGTCAGAAGAGTGTCATTCCATATATATATATATATATATATATATATATATACATATATACAGAGTGACCCCCCCCCCAAAAAAAATACAGAGGAGATTTAATTGTTTTTCTGAGCATTTTACATTCAACGGAGAAAAAAAGGCCAAAGACCCTAGTGTTTTAATGTAATGTTTTGAATATAATAAACTAGTTATGACCAAAGTTTCATTTTATTCGGACAAAACACTAAGAAACAGGGCCTAATTAGAGTTGGGGACAGTTTTTTGTGGTCACCCCGTATATATATATATATATATATATATATATATATATATATATATATATATATATACAGTCCTGGTCAAAATCATAAGACCACATAAGAAAGTAAGTTTTTACGCATATTATCGAATTTTTAATCAAACAAATGGTTGAAACCATTGCCAAAAGGGAAAATATGATGAAAAAAAAAATGAAATCTGCGTCATTCGAAACCTTAACCCTGATGTAATAATTATTATTTAAAAAACAAACATTTTCACCTGGTCAAAATGATAAGACCACTGATAATTTATCTAACAAAAGGCAATTATAAATTACTAAAATGGGTCTCAGTATTTAGTATAGCCTCCATTATTACGAATTACTTCAAAAATTCTCTTCGCTATGCTTGCGACTAAGTTTTTTTTAATCAGTTGTGAAGGAATTTTCTGAAAACTTAATTAGAAAGTTCCTTTATCGAATCATACTGGGTTCCATGAGTGGTCTCAGCAAAGACAACAAATGCAGGTTCTGCCACACAGAAGTAGAGAGTGTGAGCCACCTTTCTAGCTGTAAGGTTCTGCTAGGGAACGGCTACTATACAATGCGACACAATGAAGTATGCAAATATCTCCACTGGACGATCTGCAATAAGTTAAATGTCGAATGCAGCAAGAAGTCATGGTAACATATACCCGAAAGAACAGTCGGAAACAAGTCATATACCATCCACTATGACTATGCAATCCCTACAGCCACGTACCTAGAAAACGGAGCTATAAAACCCGACATTGTAATATGGGACAAGAAGGAGAAGGAAGCAACCTTGGTGGAAGTTAGTGTCTAGAATGATGCTGGGTTAAACAGAGCTGAGAGGGAAAAGGTTACCAAATACCAGGGTCTTATGTATGACATGAAAAGAAACTGGAACCTTAAGAAGATCTCTATCATTCCAGTAATTATAGGAGCAACCGGACTTATGAAAAAGAATTTTACAAACTATCTTACAAATATACCAGGTAAACCAAGTGCAAAGGAGATTCAAACAATTGCACTTAAAGGGACGGTTAGAATCTTAAAAAGATCTCTCGGTTGGAGTGTCTAAAATAGCAGGTGTATGTTTGGCATCTGGTAGGATGCCCCATCCCTGGCTTAAACAAAATGATAAGAAAAATGAAACAGAGAGAAACACTTCTTTTGCCATCCATCCCCAAAGATTTTCAATGGGATTGAGGTCCGGAGAACATGCTGGATGATCTATCAATTCTATATTATTTGAAGAAAAGTATTCTCGTGCTTGTCGAGAAGTGTGTATCGCAGCGTTGTCTTGCTGGAAAATCCAATTTCTTCAACACAGACGTAGACCTTCAGTCCTGATAGAAGCATTTTAAAACATTGAAATGTACTTCAATGATGTTTGCCGGCCTTTCACTACTTGCAACTTTAGGGTCCTAGCTGACGAGAAAGCACCCCAGATCATTAAACACCCTCCTCCACTATGCTGAGTTGAAAAAGTCTCTTTTGGCAAATTTTTATCATGCCAATAGTGTTGAAATCCATCTGGACCATCTAGATTAAACTTTTTCTCATCGGAGAAAATTACATTTTCCCACTTCTCTTCATTCCAAGTCGGGTATTTAGTGGCATATTTAAGTCGGTCAGTTTTGTGCTGTTCAAGAAGACGTGGTTTCTGCAGTTGCTTTAAATGATTAAAACCCTTCATTTTCAGATGCCCTCTGATGGTTTTAGGACTACATGCTGCTGTTTGGCTTTTCAATTGACTTGAGCTCATACTGGAGTTTTTTAAAACTTCTTCTGATACGGCGATCCAGTGATGGGGTTACTTTTTTTGGTCGACCTGGACTCTTTTTGTGCCTATATTGATCTGGATGTCTTAAAAAATTTGTGATGACCGTTTTGTTACGATTCACTTCATTTGCAATGGATCTATGGAAGAGTCCACCCCTATTTAGCTGAAAGATCCTTCCTCTCTCAAACTCTGATAATGGTTTCCCTTTTGCCATTTATAATTTAGTAAGATGTTTTTTTTATCCACTAACGAGTTGCTTTTAGTAACATAGAAAGTTTTTCGTATTCATTTTTTCAAAAGTAGCCGATTTTATTAAAGTGGTCTTATCATTTTGACCAGGTGAAAATGTTTTTTTTTAAAAAATAATTATTAGATCAGGGTAAAGGTTTCGAATGAAGCAGATTTCATTTTTTTCTATCATATTTTCTCTTTTGGCAATGGTTTCAACCATTTGTTTGATTAAAAATTCGATAATATGCGTCAACGCTTACTTTCTTAAGTTGTCTTATGATTTTGACCAGGACTATATATATATATATATATATATATATATATATATATATATATATATATAGCAAATTATAGTGATTCAATGAAATTAAAAAAAAAAACTTTATTTAAATCAAGGATTTTTTATTATTCTAAGTAAGACAAAGAATACTTTAGAAATGTTATCTCCTTATCCTATAGGGTTTCGATGCCTACCATCTCTTCAGAGGAGAGAATACTCTGTGATGTGGATTACCCAATATACAGCTTAGATCTCATTATCTCACTGCTTAAAAGAACAGTCACCTTGGATTTTACCGCGCAGTTTGGAACTAAACCTTTATATCCTTTTCTTCAATTTCTCCTGCTATGTGACTTTTATTTAATCAATTTTGATTATGATTTTCCATGTCTAACAGACTTTAGCAAATAAGGTGAATATCATTATCTATATTTACTAATATTTTCTCCTCTGAAGAGATGGTAGGCATCGAAATCCTATAGGATAAAGATATAAAACTTTTAAAGTATTCTTTGTCTTACTTGGAATAATAAAAAATCCTTGATTTGAATAAAGTTTTTTTTTTAATTTCATTGAATCACTAAAATTTGATTTATTTGCTCCATCCTGTATATTGAGCAATTCCTATTTATATGGGATAATACATAGAATATTACGACCAGTAATATTTTGTAAATCTTATAATTACAGGTTTCCATACCAGCTGATTATTAGACAAGTTTATTCAGAAGTATATATGTGTGTGTGTGTGTATCTCTCTTTGTTTCTCTCTCTCTCCCTCTCTCTCTTTCTCTCTCTCTCTCTATACATATATATATATATATATATATATATATATATATATATAGATATATATATATACATTCAGTTCAGCTCGGCTTTGCTCGGCCCCTATGTACTGTTCATATGTATATATTAAAAAGTGTGAATATGTACGGTAATGTCTTTCTGTATAATAGGCTTTCTTAACTACCATCGTGAAAAGTTGGTAGAGATCGCAGACGACGAATTTTTTTTAAAACTGTGACCTCAATTTTTACCGCTTAATATTTATCGTTTTGGGCTCGAAGTAAATTAAAATGTTTGACCATGTCTAAGTAACCTACCTCTTAAATTTCAAGTGTTTAAACTCAAAATTAGCGGAGGAGTTGGGTAGAGTCTGCAAAGGTCAACTCTGTCAACTTTGATCTCTTGGCAGCCAAATTTTCGCCAAAATCTAATTGAAAAGCTTGCTGCGTGTCTGAATACCCTTTATGGAAAAAATTTCAAAGGTTTAGACCCCAAATTGGCTTAATAGTTTGCTAGACACCGCAAAGGTAAAATCTTTTGAACTTTGACTCCCTGGAAGCCACATTTTCAACAGCAAAAAACATTAAACGGCCCTATGTCTGAATGTACTTATGTAAAATTTCAAATTTTTAGACCAAAAATTGGTTGAGTAATTTGGTAGGAATCGTAGAGGTCATTTTTTTAAAGCTTTGACCCCAATTTTAACCCCTTAACATTAATTGTTATGAGCTCAAATCAAACTATAATGTTAGATCAATGTCCAAGTAACCCATATCTAAAATTTCAAGTGTTTAGACCCAAAATTAGCGTAGAATTTGGTAGAGTTCTTAAAAGGCAAATCATTGTACTTTGACTCGTTAACAGTAAAATTTCTGGGTGAAAACCGATTAAAAAGATTTTCCCAAACCTCAACACCCCTTATGTCAACTCTCGAATCTGTAGATCGAAAGTTGAGTTATTTGGTAGAGAATTGTACACAGACAGACAGATAGACAGACAGACAGAGACATTTTCACTGTTATACATCTCTCTCTCTCTCTCTCTCTCTCTCTATATATATATATATATATATATATATATATATATATGATTGTTGAGCTGGATTAAATCCGACGATATGAAATAAAATGGAGGTGTTTTCCTTATGTAAATTAGATGTCATATATACATATATATACATTTTATGAGAGAAAATAAATTAGAGTAAACAAGTTTGGTGGATTACGTCTAAAAGTTAAAATGTATATATGTATATATGACATCTAATTTACATAAGGAAAACACGCTGCTCTCCACAATCATTATATATAGCCCCAATCCTCCGACTCTCTCGTCAATGACCATCCCTCTTGAAGAAGCCCGCATAAATCGGGCGAAACGTTAAGTATTCAGGTCCTTCCACCTCCATTTTATTTCATATATATATATATATATATATATATATATATATATATATATATATATATATATATATATATATATTAGTGATGGGACGATTCCAATATTTTCCCCGATTTTGATACAATTAACGACTCCGATATTTTAAAATGATTATTTTGTCCTGATTACCGTAAGAACACATGTTAATTGGGTATATATTTGCTCAAATGTAGAATAGAACTTGTGGAAGGGGGTGATCTATTGATTTTAGTTTTACTAGTAGTTTAAATCAATTAATATTTGTTATTTTATTATAACTACTTGCAGCGGAAGATTTTTCTTAAACGAAAATCAAATAAAAATTGCTAATGAAAGGAAACGCATTTGACATCGGAAAACAGGCACACATTTTTCCGATTCCATAGAGATAACCCCAAAAGTTATGACTTCGATTCACGATTTCGACTTTTTCATATCGATTAATCGTACTAAACACTAATTTATACACCCCCCCCACAAATATATATATATATATATATATATATATATATATATATATATATATATATATATATATATGTATGTATATACTTTCCGTCTCATCGGATGGTAGGATTTAGCAAAATGCGGGATCGGATTTTGCTAAATCCTACCCTCTGATGAAGAGGAAAATATTTCTTTGAAACTCCGCGGATTAAGGACTATCCACTTATTGTTTCCTTTATAAAATTAAATATGTTTTTAACTCTTTTTCAAAGTGTTTTTTTAACATGTTTTATCAACTACTTATTCTTATTATAAGCTCTATCTCCTATTTGGTTTTATCAAGCTTTTACATCTGGTCGAGATTACTTTATAACTATTAATTCTTTAATATTTATAATTTACTTTAGTTTTAGCATCTTGGATCATTTTGGTAAACTCAACTGCAATTCTTATTATATATATATATATATATATATATATATATATATATATATATATATATATATATATATATATATATATAGAGAGAGAGAGAGAGAGAGAGAGAGAAGGAGGTAGAGATAGATAATAAATCTATATATCTATAAAAGTGAACGTGTCTGTCTGTCTGTCTGTCTGTGTGTCTGTCTGTCAGTCTGTCTGTGTACATTTCCCTACGCAATAACTCTGTCAATTTTTAGTCTATAGACTCGAAATTTGAAATACCGGGTACTGAGATTTGGGAAAATCGATGTGACGGGTGTCAGCCAGAAATTTGGCTGTTAAGGGGTCAAATTTCAACGATTTGACCTTTAAGAATTCTACCAAACTCCTCCGACAATTTTGGGTCTAGACACTTGAAATTTTAGATATAGGTTCCTTGAACCTGGATCTAATTTAATAAAGTGATTTGAGCCCGAAACTATAAATTTTAAGGGGTCATAATAGGGGTCAAATTAAAAAAAAATTGACTGCTTTTTCTTTTTTGCTCAACATACAGTTCCAAATACTCGGGCAACGCCGGGCACCCATGCTAGTAATTCATAAAGGGGTAATTAATATATTTTAGAACACCATCACACGGTTTTGGAATCAGAGTCCTTATCCGGCCAACGCGGTGCAAGTTTGTTTAGCTCTGGCCCGTACAGCCTCTCTGCCTTTACATATGGTGGAGCCCTGAAAATGGCACCTCGCTGTCTTCGTTGCAGACAAGTAGTGCGTGAGTGTTGCGCGCGACCTGTCGTGTGGAGAGAGGTCGGTCACGTGGTGTACTTGCCGGCATAAGTGGGCTTATCTCACGTCATCGCCAAGTATTTTTTCAATGGCTCTTCCCCCATCGGTATCAATTCAGAAAGAGCACTTGACAGACGCCGGTGATTCACTTCCGGTGTGAACTTGCGACCCTCGACTCCCGCAGACGTGCCATTCTCGTTGTAAACACACACACAAACATACACACACACTTGCACTTGAATTTCTACAAACTTACGGACAGACATACACATTTAAACACGTGCACCCATGTTTACCCCCCCATATTATTATTATTATTATTATTATTATTATTATTATTATTATTATTATTATTATTATTAATATTATTATTATTAGAGCACCATTTCCGGTCTTGACAGATTTCAAAATCGGTTCGAAATCTAGTAGGCAATGTCCTTTTGTCCGCATTGCAAATTCTTTTTCACTTAAGAGACATTGTGAGTCTATCTCTGTCTATGATCCTATCCACCATAATCCCGTTAATACACCGGTTCCCGTTTGATCACCGAAGTTAAGCAAACTTGAGCCTCGTCAGTACTAAAATGGGTGACCCTTTGGAAATTCCAGGCGCTGTATATGCTCTCCACTTATCTCGGCATTGTTTCCAGTCGTCCTGGAGTTCTCCCTGCCACTGGACTCAAACAATGCCGATTGAGGAGAATTGTGGTTGGTAGTGCGCAACCCTTGCCTCACAATTCCGCACACCTACCCTCACAAAGGGTATCCATTTTCTTTCGAGACTGAACAGAGCCTTTTATTATTATTATGTTATGTAAATATTTTTAGTACTTACGTCAACAGTGATCGATACGGTAGTAGAACTAGATAGGAAGTTGTGAACAAATATATGGCAATTAAACAACACAGAATTTTTCGCGTTTCATTTTCGTGACGATTCGCCTGAATATACATGCCACCGGACAAGGCTTGTGAATTTGATATTAGCAGGACAATTCTGACTTCAGAAAGTAATAGCTTGACGAATCCTCACGAGGATGAAAAACGGAAAATTCTGTGTAGCTTAATCGCCATATATATTGTCAAAACTTTATATATATAGTTTTTAGATGGGACAAGTCATTTCGAACCGACGGTACCAATGACTTGTTCCATCTAAACACTTTCTGTAAACAAAATCTCTCTCTCTCTCTCTCCCCCCCTCTCTCTCTCTCTCTATCTATCTATCTATTTATCTCTCTTTCTATTTATCTTTATATATATATATATATATATATATATATATATATATATATATATATATATATATATTATGTCAATACAGTCATATCTTGCTACGATGTGCAGACCGTTTCAATCATATTAGATATCATCAGGCAAGAAAAATTAAGGTACAAAAACTGAAAAGGTTCAATACTTTTTCAAATTTTGAGGAGAGAATATTTGCTATGTATGTATATATATATATATATATATATATATATATATATATATATATAGTAAGTAAATACTTAAAGTTTACGCACAAATACATACTTTCGTATATTAATTTTATGTGAGTAAATGAAGTAGTTATATATATATATATATATATATATATATATATATATATATATATATATATATATATATATATATATGTATGTATGTATGTGTGTGTGTGTGTGTGATTAGTTTTTTTTTTTTGGAAAAAGAAATCCAGCAGAGTGCTCAATTATAAGAAAAATTCTAAAATAAGAATATATTTATATTTTGTTTACAGAAAGTTTTATATGGGACATTTATTCCAAAACCGATAATTAGGATCGTTTCAGATACCCATATCAAGATCTCTTTAGCCAATACTCATCCCTTAAGAGATGAGTATTGGCTGAAGAGAGCTTGATATGGGTATCTGAAACGGTCCCAATTATCGGGTTTGAAACCGGCGGTACCAATGACTTGTTCCATCTAAAAACTTTCTATAAACAATATATACATATATATATTTATATTTATGTAAATACAGTCATATCTTGCTACGATGTGCAGACCGTTTCTCTCATATTAGATATCAACAGGAAAGAAAAATTAAGGTACAAAATTTGAAAAGCTTCAACACCTTTTCAAATTTTGAGGAGAGAAAATTCGCTATGAGTGGCGATGGGCGAAATTAAAGTTCTTATGAGTTTATGTTAATTCTGAAGGTTCGGTTTCTGTTAAGAGAAGGGGTTTAAGAAGGGGGTTGAAAGCGTAGTTTAAGGTTAAGGAATTAGCAAGGAGGAGGGTAATATAATTATACAGAAGGGGGTGAAGACAGTCGGGGAGAGAGAGAGAGGGGAATGAAAGCTTAGGTAGCATAAATTAAAAAATATAACTTGCTTTCTTATGATTGAGCACTATCAACGACCATTGTTGAAATTCAATTATTTTCAGTTTTTGGATATCTTCCCACCGAAAAACAAAACAATAGTTTCCCAATATTCATAATGATTAGTTAATTAGTTTTACGATTTAATACTACACATAAATAATACTGAAAATCGACGCTATTATTATACTATTACACTTGCATATAAGTTTTTATGTGGATACATAAAATAATAATCATTAAAACAATATAAGCATACACACATAACTTTCTATAAATAATCCTCTGATTTCAAGTAGGATTTTTAAAAAAGTATTTTTCTCGGTCAAACGGTCGTCCCACGGCTGTAATTATTCGCCAAGTATAAACATCCACAACAAAGCCGTGAATTATAATTCATGACGAATCATAATTAAAAAAAAATGTATTTTAGTTCATGGCCTTTGGACGGTTGTAATCATTTGCTAAATCAAAATAGCCCAAAACGGACAGTCCGCTCCCACCATGTCGTACCGCCTTTATTTAGTAAAATTGTAGAAGTTTAATGTTAAGGCATCCATATGCACGTTTGAATTAAAGTTCAATGCACTCGTGAAGAAGAGTTTTGTTCTCGAAATATCCTATCATATGGAACTTTCATCAGACCCTACTGAACGCAAGTAAAACATAATAAAATTTAATCTATATATCTATAAAAGTGAGAATGTGTGTGCGAGGACACTTCTCAACCTATATACTCAACGAATCTTGGATCTACAGACTCGAAATTTGATATATAGTGTATTCAGATATGTGAAAACCTTCTTAATGAGTATTCATCCGGAAAATAGTGTTGCTAAGGGGTCAAAATTTAAAAATTGGTACGTGGGAGTCGTCAGATTTTGTGCTGTTTGATAACTGTTTCACGACTACGCATGCGCGAATCGTTTGCAGCATGTTTATTATAAGTAGTTTTTAAAACATTTGGAAGATCGAGTCACGCTGACATAATGGTTATCGTACTTGACTCACGATCTTTAGGTTTGTTTTTCGATTCCAGCCAGAGTAGCTTTTTTTTCTTACTTACAAGAAGTGAATTATTTAGAAAAAAACAAAAAACAAAAACATAATACCTGCATGATCATATCTTAATTAAAAAAAAATGTTTTTAAAGGAATTTAATGATGCGTTTAATACAGGGGAACGCCGGGTACATCTTCTAGTAAGACTAAATGTGCCTTGCTTCACTGAGTGCAGAAGTTTTAATGTAATTTTAACAGGCATTTCGCTGCTCAACTCTCCACATTGTCCCTTGTACATATTATCCCAAATAAGACCTCCTTATGTCCAAGTGGCAATTTGCCCTGTTTGGTGTTCAGAAGAGTAAAAAAAAATATTTGTCTAGTGATATATTTTTAATTTTTGACTTTTCACAGTTATTCATATCGCAAGTAAAATTTAGTTTTCAATCCATTCTTAAATTATGGATGAAAGACGACGACGACGACGACGACGACGACGACGACGACGACGACGACGACGACGACGACGACGACAACAACAACAACAACAACAACAACAACAAACAAAAACAACAACAACAAAACAGTAGTCATTAGACGATTATAACATAATTACCGATTCTCTTTTTAAATTCCCGATTTCGATACAATTACGGATTCCGATTTTTTAAAAACCTCTAAATATGTAGCCACAGAGTTGTTTTTTAAATTTACTTTTTTGGATTACAGTAAAAAACCAAAAAAAAACAAAAAACAAACATGAACATAGAATATGGGCATATATTTTCGCGAACGTTAAAAAACCCCCCACCTTTGTGTGTGTGGAGGAGGAAATTCGTAGATTTTAGTGTCACTGATGGTTTAAAATCAATAAATATAAAAACAAACATACATATTTCTGTTTTCGATACCGATTTTGAGACCCACAAAAGTTCCGATTTTCCAATTCCGCTTAATCACCTTAGTTAAAAGACTTGGGCAACGGCGGATAGAGACAGCTAGCATCCGATGTTAGAAGAGTCGATTTGTCAAGAACATGGATGCTCTCTACCGTGCTGGAAAACAACTCACACCTGAGCGTATCCTACATCTACAGAAAAGTATCATTCGCAATTCATGGAGTATTATTGCCACATATGTGTTGATGCATCTACCACTAGTCTCTCTTTCTTTAAGGCTGGGTGCAAAAAATAATTTTGAATCTAATAGGGCCCGCATTATCAACCAAGCTCCAATCCGTGTCCCATCTCTACAATGTTGCATCCTTGTTGCCGTTTTACAAATATTTTAATGGAATATGTTTTGATGAACTGTAAGTCCCTGTGTCCCCTTAACATACTCTCGACCAACCAGACAAGCAGCAAAATCCAGCCCCACCCTTTTGACCTCTCTAGATAACAGAAAGCTCTAATAGTTTATTTCCTCGAACTGCTAGCTTTTGAAATTGCCTTCCTGTTTTTTGCTGTCCTCACTGCACTGACATGCAAAAGTTTAAATGTATTCTGAACAAACATTAAGCTGCTCAACTATCTACATAGTCTCCTGTAGACACGATCTCAATTATTAGCACCTTATATTTATGTGGCAGTAAACCTTATTTGGGTGTAAAAGAAAAATGTATCTCTATATCTAATATTATATAAAGTCACTTTGTGTGTGTGTATGTGTGTGTGTGTGGATTCCTTATAGGTTCTGAAACGACTGAGCCTATATTTTGTTTAACACAACGCTAATTTATATGTCTGGCAGTGTTCTTAGATATGTTTTGTACATATATTCATTGGATAAGTATCGAAAATCGAAAAGATCCAATCCTAAAATAGTATTTCTCTCTTATAGATAAAAAATAATAATTTCAACAGGGAATATTTTACGTTACACCAGCCAAGTGGATAATAAAATCTCTTCTTCGTATAAAACAGATTTATTATATACGATAAAAGAAGAGGTACCATTTAAATCACCCCAAACCCGTTCATATTTTAAATCACCACAAATCATTACACATTTTAAAACTAAATATTAATCAGAAGTGACTTTTCCAGGGCATTCATATAAGCCGACGTGATATTGTAAAATAACACAGACGGAATTTGATGAACGACATTATCATTATTATTTTTTTAAATATTGTTTTTGCGAATTAATCCACCGGGCAAATTATTCCTCATAATATATAACAATCAATAGATGATTGATTCTATAATAATGCATAAGCAATCTGCACGAATTAAAATATCATGTTTAAGTGTATTGTACGATCGGGCTATGCCGGGCTATGCTGGGCTGCCAGCTAGTATTGAATAAAAGGGTTACGAATCGAGCTGCTTGTCCGCAAGGAAAACTTATTATCGAATAGGAAGCTATTAATTCCCGCTCGATACAAAAAAGACTCAATGGCCTCGTTGTGGATATCTACCTTTGATAAATAATGACAGTCGTGCGGCGAATTAGAGGAGCACTCGAACAAAACCCACCATTGTTGAAGTGCGGTTCACTTATCACGACTGCAATTATTTCGATCAATTTTGACACAACGACGCGACATATCTCCATTTTTGAGATATTTTATATTTGACAAATAATGGCGATCGAGAAAAAGATAAAACATCGCGAAAAGAAAAAATCTCGTATTACACGATATTTTTGCATGTGCTTATTTGTTATATTATATATATTGATATCTATATATTACTAGCTTGAGTGTCCGGCGTTGCCCGGGTGTTTGAAGGTTTGAGTTTAGCAAAAAAAAAAAAAAAAAAAAAAAAAAAAAAATAGAAGGCAGACAGGCTCGAACCCGTGACGCAAAGGCAGAAAAGAAAATGAAAGAGAATCTAACGTTTTATCGCTACTCGATGATGCGACCGGAAGTTCGGAACGTTCAAATTATCAACCGATACGATGACTTGCAAAAATCCAATCGATACGATGACTTGCAAAAATGGTTCGCAAAAAATCGACCCCCTATTTGTAGAAAACTCCCCAGTTGAGGATTGAGGAATTTATGTTTGTTGCCAATTTTTCGATATTTGTCGCCCGAGACGTGGAGCCTCAAAATGATATCGATTTTGTGAAAATCCGTCGCTTCTGTCGAAAGTTATAGGTAGTCATCCATACATACATCTAACATACATTTAAACACACAGATGAGATTTATATGCTAGACTAGCCTCGGTGCCCGGTGTTGCCAGGGTGTTTGGAGATGTATGTAAGGAAAAAAAAAAAGCAGTAGTAGGCAGGCAGGCTCGAACCCGTACCGCGAAGGAGGAAAAGAACGTGGGAAAAACGTGACGTCATTGCTGTTGCGTCCATCGCCTAACCAGAAGTGACGACGGTTTCAATTAAGGCTACTCAACCGAAAAGAAGAGATTACTTTTGAAAATATCGCCGAAAAAAAGCGACCCCTCTTGTAGAAACGTGCATAGTTGAAGGTGAAGAAATTAATGCTTTTGGCAAATTTTTTCGATATTTTTCGTCCAAAGGGTTAAGCTTCAAAAGGATACCGATATCGTGAAAATCCATCGCCTGTGTCGAAAGTTTTAGGAAGACATGATGATTGCAACGTCTTGCCAGACGAGTGACACTCCCTCGGACACTTAAAGTCCATTATCCCAAATGCCTGAGGTTACAGAGTCTTAGCTTTGTACGACAGCCAAATCTTTCTCTCGTTTTAAAATGTTGAGATCCAGCAACAAGCAAAAGCAAGATAGCCAGCAACAAATTAACCTGCAGACCTGCTTAATGCTGGTACTGGTCTCCCGCTTTATGTTTTTCTTTTTAATCAGAGATTTGCTTCTCCGAGAAAGGTTGCCTTCACCACGGCTTATGGGAGCCCTCTTAACCCCAACACATACATACATACATACATACATACATACATACATACATACATACATACATACATGGTGCTAGTTGGCCGCTGACCCCAAAAAGGGTTCATTCGTCCTTTGAAAGGTCTTGTTTTTAATCCTTCAGGGAGACTAGCTGCCTTCCTCACAACACCCTTATTTCCGAAAACGGGAACCAGTTTAGTCGCCGGTGACCAAACCATGAGGCAGGTAGTACTGGGTTACATGATCTGACACAATAGGAATAGGAAGACATACATGCATACATACATCTAAACAGACAGGTGAGATTTATATTTTAGATATATATATATATATTCGTATTTATATATATTTGTATTAATATATTATGTACATTCGTATATATATATATATATATATATATATATATATATATATATATATATATATATATATATATATATTTGCATTTATATATATTCGTATTTATCATTCAAATACTACCGTGTTTGAACATAGGGTTAATGGCAGTTTTAGTCATTTTAAAGCTTCACCGCTTACTCATTTTCGACCAAATTTCAAGCAATTATTACAGTTTATAGATCACACCTTCTCAGCTGTTTTGTGAAAAAAAAAAATCAATTTTCGTTCAGTAAAACAAAAGTTATGATGAATTTACTGGTGTTCAAAATCGTAAAAATTCGTAAGGAGGTGAGCGAGGTTTTTTTATGCCTGTTTCTATAGCAACCACGTCGCATCAGCGTTGCTACTAATTCACCTCCCTCGCGAAAAGAGAAGTAACAAGTGAAACAGAGAGAATGAAAGCAGACGAGTGCCGTACATTGTTTTACATATGTGAATGTTATGTTTATGGGGGCCAAAAAATACGACTGAAATCAAACAAAGAACAAGTGAATTTACTGGAAGCCTGTAAAAATCATGGATTACAGTAGAAAAATGCGAGCATCAAAAGTAATAGTATATGTAATTTTGTTTAACGAGGTAAAACTCTTGGTTTCAACGCTGTTTGTAACTCACGCATGCGCGAACAGTCGATTTGTTGTCTGCCTTAAAAAGCTAAATTTGCAGTATCACAACATCTGTGTTGTCCTGGACCGGTCGATACAAACTTAAGTTATGCGAGCTCGCGCCTAGCACGGGGCATATTTTTATTTTTTTGCTTCCAAATTTTTTCTTTCGATTCCGCTTCTGGCTGACGGCACCCTAATCCAGTTTTTTTTTTTTATTTAAACGTATTTTACATGCGAGCAAAGCTGGGCGCCTACCCCACTAATCTCTATATGTAATATTTTGATTGCAGAAATTCCCCGCTCTACCAGAGTATCATAGGTTTGAACAAGAAATGCCATATACAAATTCAATGCACCTAACCTGACAGCTACTTATGTTGATTAGGACCACTATTTCTGCTACATTCACTCGTGATAATAAAATGCTACATTACACCCTATCAAAAACACCATCACTATCGCCACAGGTACAGAGAAATATGTTCCTATTTTTCTCGCCCAATATTTAGTGCTCCCACCACTACCAGTTAAGACCGGGTAAACTTCTATATTTTCCCATGATATAGTGCTTGCATATTAACCAATTGTCGCTCTCTACATATTACAATGGTGCTAAAAAAAAACAAACAAAATTAGACATATTAAACGATTGACGTCGCTAAAAAAACAAAATTAAACATATTAACCGATTGTCGCTTTTTACAGATTACTATCGTGCTGAAATTTTTTTTTTAACATATTAACCGATTAGCGTTGCTCTATACAGAAGACAATAACTTATATTAGCTCCACCTCCACAATTTTCTTTAACATGACGACTTTTATAGGGTTACGACTATGCTGAATAAAAAAATCTTATTTAAATTTAGCAGACAAGTACTTTTAGATGGTTGGGGTTGTCTATTCCGAAAGCAGTTCTTAACATGGAGAGGTTGGGATGTCTATCCTTAAAGCCGCTCTAAACATGCAGAGGTTGGGAGTGTCTTTTCCAAAAGCCATTCTTAACATAAGGAGGTTGAGGGTTGGCCACCACCAACAACCGTACTTTATTTTTTTACGAGGTGGGACCTGCGTCAATGGGCAACACCGATTAACGGGTCCTGCAAGTTTAATATAAAACTAACTCTCTCTCTCTCTCTCTCTCTCTCTCTCTCTCTATATATATATATATATATATATATATATATATATATATATATATATATATATATATTTGTCTTTACATAAGCAGTAGTTTGTTGCTACACAGTCATGAGCATGTTTCGGTCTACCAGTATTTACCAACTAGAGATCTCATCAGGCAACAACGCTTATTTCCGAAAACGGAATTCAAAACCACCAAACTTGCTCTACTTCTGCATTGAGCACTCGCATATGAACCTCGTTATATTTCACTGGTTAAGCTACCTTTGGAAAATAGCAACCTCAAATTATATATATATATATATATATATATATATACATATATATACATATATATATATGTATATATATATGTATATATATACATATATATATATATATATATATATATATATATATATATATATATGCATGTTAAGGCATCTTTAGCTTAAAAGATTTTTATCTTCACCCCAATCATCGAATAATCCATTCTATTTCACTATTCGATTATTTCCCCCCTTTTTTTATTTTTATTTTTTTTTACAAGGTGGTCACCACTTCTCAAGGCCCGGAAGCCACTCGTGTATAAGGGTTATTGTAAATAAAGTACGTTAGTGTGGATATTTTAGAGTGTCGACTAAAGGGGGCGGTTCATCAGGAATTTGTTTAAGCTGGACTTGAAGACATCCAAGTTGTAGTCAGGAGGGAAGCAGGCAGACGGAACAGTATTCCACAGGCGTGCAGTTCTAAGAAAGAAGCTTTGTTCATGGAATCTACGTTTTGATTTAGGCATAGATAAAGAGTGGGGAAAGTTTTTGGCAGTGGATTGAGCTAGACGGGTGTTTTTTGTAAAAGATTGGCGATGGGGGGACCAAAGATTGGAGTTCAGACGAGCACTTGCCATGGAAATAATGATAAAACAAAGATAGGCTTGCAACGTCTCTTCTGTGGGAGAGAGGTTGCAGGGAAGAGAAAAGGGCATCCCCCACTAAGCCACGAAGTTTATTTTGTACTCTGTCAAGGCAGGATAGGCTGTTTTTAGCAGCTCCTGCCCAGATATAGCAGCAGTATTCCATCCTTGGACGTACTTGGCTTTTATATAGATAGAGAATTGCATCAGTAGTGAGATATCTTCTGGAGCGGTAGAAGGATCCCACCATCTTTCCAGCGACCTTGGCAACAGACTTGATGTACGTGTTCCATTTCAGATCAGGAGTGAAGTTCAAGCCCAGACGCTTATCAAAACATGGGACTTCTCCTAGATGAGAGCCATCCATTTCAATTGATGCCAGATGGGGATCAGAGCGTTGGTGATGTAAAGATAGGAGTTTGGTTTTAGATGCATTAAAGGTAACCAGCCATGTTTTCCCCCACTGAACCACTCGTTCGAGATCTGAGGAGAGAGAATCAGAGAGAGCTTTGTCGTTTACAGCCTTTGATGTGTTGCTGTAGATAGTCGTGTCATCAGCATAGATGTCAACGAATGATTTAAGTATGTGTTTAGGGAGATCATTGATGTAGATCAGGAAGAGAGTTGGCCCAGGATGGACTCTTGAGGGACTTCAGCATTAATACTGCAGGCCTATGATTTTTGTCCATCTACCACTACTCTTATGAGCCTATCAGAGAGAAATGATTTAATGGTAGGCAGAATATTTCCAGTTATACCGTAGTTGGAGATCTTGTTAAGTAGGCCTTTATGCAATACCTTGTCGAAGGCCTTTGCCCTGAAAAGAAAGCCTTTGTCAAGAGATTCACTAATCCTATGAGATACAACCAATTTAGATATAACCAGTTTTTTTCGCGGTTTTATTACAAACCGAAACTTCTATTTTGCATTGTTTTTTCTTCTTCTTCTTTTTCTTCTTCTTTTCTGGTTTTCTTCTTTTATTTCGTCCTCCTTTTCTTTCTTCTTGTTTCTTGCTCTTATTATTCTTATTGTTGTTGTTGTTGTTGTTGTTGTTCTTCTTCTTCTTCTTCTTCTTCTTTTTCTTTTTCTTCTTCTTCTTTGTTGTAATCCCTTTCCCCACAACCTTTTTTTTTGTTATATTTTTACTTTCTTCCTCGTCTTTTTGTTTTTGGTCTTTGTAAAGCAGCCTCCACCTCAACCGCTCGAATTATATTATCCCCCACAAAGAAAAAAAAAGAAGAATTCTTTCCTTGCTCCTTTCGACGCGCTTTTTGTTTTTTATTGCTTATCAACAACCATCGTCTGACGGCAACGGCTGGTTATTAACGCAACTCCCATTAATGCACAATAAACAATGAGAAAGGCCGCAAAAAGGTTAACAAAAACAAAGAAACCTGATGAGACAGAAAGAGAGAGAGAGAGAGGGGGGGAGAGAGGGGGAGAAAGAGAGAGGGAGAGAGAGCGATAAGATGCACCGATTGTGGAAGAAGGGAATAAGGAGAGGCCAATACATAAACAGAGGAAGAGTAACATTTTTATCTTCCGGGTTAGACAATAAGAATGCAAACCTTGACAGCGAGTTGCACTCGAGAGACATAAATCACCCAATTTTATAAGAAACATTGTTACTTCAATATCTCTGTCTATACGTTACCCATCTCTGTTAAAACCTTGAAGAAAATACAGCGAACGTCTCCTTGAACGTTTTATATTTTTAAACGATTTATACGTCTTCGATAAACGAGTTTTGAACGTTTCGGCGTTGCTGTTTCGGCTTGGCCGACCCGGCATAGTCGATTCGGTGTGTGGCCGATTCAACAGGGAAACGATTTGGCGTCAAATTAGTGCTTCGTCATTATAGTCCAAGTTTTATTTTTATTTTTAAAATTAATTCCGTCAACGGAGATAGTTTTTATTTAATAAAATTGAAATAAAACTTATTAAAAGAAAAAAATGTCCGAATTAAATATAAAATTGAAATACCGTAATTTTCACAATGTGTTAAAATTTAAACTTGAGATATATTGTTCTTAATTAAAAAAAAACTTTAAAATATTTTAAAATTTTTAATGCTTAAAAATATTTAGAAAATAATTAACTTTAAATAAACAAGAATGTCGAACATTGTTAAAGCGGTGAGCGGGTATTTATATAAATCGACATTTGGTAAGGTCGTTTACAAGCACCGATCGCATGGGACGAGGGTAAAAGTTCTGACTATCAATTTGATGGTAATAGGTTCAATCCCTGGCTAAACCAATAATATATATCTAATATATAAAAGACTATATGTCTGTCTGTCTCCATGTTTTCAACCTCTATCTCCTCCGAAACTTAGTCGCAGAGCGGCAGTAGATGTTTCAAATGCTCTTTATACAAATGATTTAATTTTTACGAACCGTTCTTTTATGGGTCTTTTGCCGATTAAAATAGTTTTTAAGGCGTCAAAATGTTTCTACATTCATCATAGTTTATTTTTAATTTTTCATCAGTTCATATGTGTGTCACGTTGGTACAGTGGTAACGTCACCTGCTTTGAATATTATTTTTGGTTTCGATTTTAGCTGATGTCACCCAAGCACTTTATTTTTCCTTTGGAAATTACTTTATAATAATATGCACGAAATCTGGCCAAATTAAAATATATTAAAGCATAGTTTACGATATATATATATATATATATATATATATATATATATATATATATATATTATTTAAAAATAAGTGTCTTCAGAAAGTGTGTGACCATCTTTTACGTTTTACGCACACGCACACACGCGCACACGCACACGCACACATATATTATTTACTATAATAATTATTCAATACCTACAGATACTAGTGTTTCATTCTTTAGGGAATCATGAGTGCAGAGTGTCATGATTAATGCCAGTCGATATATATATATATATATATATATATATATATATATATATATATATATATATATATATGTATAATATATATATATATATATATATATATATATATATATATATATATATATATAATATAAGGCGCATAAGCCTGAAGAATCCTAGAGTGGAAGAAACGCGGAATATTCAGTGTAGCTTAATCGCCATATACATTTTATAACTTACTATATATATATATATATATATATATATATATATATATATATATATATATAGTCTTTGAAGTTTTCAACCTTTAAAACTATACAAAAAAATATTTTTTATCATTCGTTAGAAAACCATCTAGTCAGTAAGTTATTTAATCACCTGCAATCACTGCATCAACTCGCTCTCGAATTTACTATAGTACCAATAATTTACTTTTCAAAGGATCATCAGTTGTTTACCATGAAATACTGTTTCGGGGATTCAAAAAACAATATATATATATATATATATATATATATATATATATATATATATATATATATATAAAAGGGAAATGTAGTTTGCTTGACGTAGAGCTAGTAAACAAATCTGTAAGAATATCAAAATCTGTAAGAATGTCAGGTTTAAGAATGCAGGAAATCGGGTGTTGAAAAGATGTGACGTATGAACAAAAAATAGACAAACGCGTAGTTTCTTTTAATTTTGTATATCTGATTATTTTCAAAAACAACCAATTAATTTATCATTTATCATTAATATATACACAGAATATAAAGTCATCGGATTTAATCGCGACACACAGGAAAAATCGTCGTAGATTTATCGGCTATGTATAAGGGTCTTGTTACATTGATAGGAACATAAATACAGTATTTTCTCAGCTGCTGTTTCGACCGACAAAGCCTCGTAATTAAAAGGACATGACGCGCAAGAAAATACCCGAAAACAAAATGGACACAAATGACCCATAAAAGAAACACTGTTTTTCTTATTTTCGCTGTTGCGTTATGTAATTTTCTTTTTCTCTTGTCATCAAACAATCATTGAGTTTGTTGTGGAGGCGTTTATTGTTCAAATGTCACACTTTATGAATAAAAATTCAGGTTTGTCGCAACAGGCGTGTCATTAGGTGAGAAAAAGTCACAAAACCGGCGGACGAAGACTTAAAATTTGTATTGTAAGGAGTACTCACTCACACACACACACACACACACACACACACACACACACACACACACACACACACACACACACACATATATATATAAAGAACTTTGTCTGCGTGTTTGTCCATGTGTATATGTGAGTTCGTTCCCTATGGACTCCAAAGCGGCTGGGTCGATTTTTATGAAATTTCATACTAAGATACTTTATGTGCCTGGCAGTGTTTTTAGATAGGTTTTGTATCAGAGTGTCTTCGATAAATATCAATCGTCGACAATCGAAATAATCAGACGAAAAGAAGTAACAGGCAATGTGGATCCAAAGTTAACACCTTATACAGCCTAACATCCCAAGTGCGTTTGAGAAGTTTTATTTCCACACAGGCTGAAAGGCTCGACACAACAAACAGTAGGTTCTTTGATACGACAGGGGCGCATTCGAAATGAATGTTTCTGTTAAAAGCACAATCCAAGCATGCTACTTGACTTTTTAATGCTAAACTTAAATTCAAACCGTTATCACTGCATAAGCAGAAAAATCAGTAAAAGCAGTGAAGTTAGGCTATAAAATCAGAAACAGTAGTTTCTGTGATATGACAAGGGTGCTTTTAAAATGGATGTTTATGCTTAGACTACAACTCAAGCATAATATTTGACTTTTGCATTTTAAACATCCATTCCATATATTATGTACAAAAACAATTTTATAAAATTAGCAGAAGGTTCTCTACAGTGCAATGTAGACTAGAAAGTATTGTGGACTAATCACTCTCGGGAGGTATGTGAAGCTTTTTCCCGATGCATCGCGATGTGTCCCCAACTAGAGTAGGCAATTAATAGAATCGATTGAGAAATGGGCGATTTCACCGATTTCGGTGACAATAAAAATATGGGGCTGTGAAACATTCGTTTGTCATCATTCAACCCCAGACAACGACGAATCTCCCTGCCAATATATATATATATATGTTGTTACACATGTGCGATAAAAGGTTGGGATTTTAGCAACAAATAACGTAGGGGTATGATAAGAAATTTCCGAGAAGAATGAAAACTGTTTATCTTTGTAACACGTTGCCCAAAAGGGTGGGGGTACAAGGGAATTTACGGGAATATATATATATATATATATATATATATATATATATATATATATATATATATATATATTATATTTAAAAACACCCCAAAACAAAACAAAACAAAACAAAAACAAAAAAAAACATACTATATATGCCGCTCCTCATGTGAGCGTACCAAGTTGTTTAAAGGGAAAAACATTCACAACTCGCATTTAGGTAAAAATACACTTTCGTAAATATTTGAATTCATTCAAAACGTATCACAAAAACAAATAACATCTCTCTCTCTCTCTCTCTCTCTCTCTCTCTCTCTCTATATATATATATATATATATATATATATATATATATATATATATATATATATATATATAGTTCATTAAAATTGTGAGGTCTGCGTTCGCGCCTGGTCCACACAGTATGGAAATAAAAAATTTAAAAATTAAAAAAAAAAGTTTACAAGTGTTTTTGATATAGATGTACATAAGAATACTTTGATAAGTATGTTTTAACTTAATGAGGACGGTATAATAAAATTGTGGGGTCTGCGTTCGCGCCTGGCCTCCATAGAATGGAAATAAGAACAAACTTTAATAAAGACTTTTCATATCTATCTGCGTAAGTATACTTTGATAATTATGTTTCAGTTTGAAGAAATATGGTATAATATAATTATGGGGTGTTCGTTCGCGCCTAACCTCCATAGAATGGAAATATGTCACAAAGTTTAACAAAGGTTTTTTAATATAGATCCACAGAATATTGTGATAAGTGTTTCAGTGTGAGCAGGTATGGTATAATAAATTATGTGGTTTATCTATTTTATTTTTACTTTCATCATATTTTGCTTTGGTTTTGATACCCCCAAATTCAACCTAAATTTACAACCCTTCCATTTCATAACCTATCATACTTTCATAAATCAGAGTCAATTTGTAGGCTGTTTTTGAACCCAGTCAACGACGGGTACTTTTGCTAATATATATATATATATATATATATATATATATATGTGGAAATATGTTTTTGTAAATTATATTTCACTTTTTATTTATACTAAGCCATTATTTTATGAAGCTCAATGCAATTACAGAGTATATAACAAATAACTGACAAAGTCTATATTCCAATAGAGGTGAAATAAAGTATATTAAAAATGAAAATAAGATATTAATGGAAGGGAATAAAACAAAATCGAAACAACACATATTATTTCATACAATATGGCAATGGGTAAATCTAATTGTAAAAATAATATAAGAAATAAAAAAATAATTTTGAAGAAAATAATATAAGAATCTCTCAAAATAAAATCGGTAATAAAAAATAATTTGCTGAAGGAATCTTTTTTAAATATTTGACAAAGATTTTCCAAATTTAACCAGGTCTGGGAAAATCATAAACCGAAACAATGTTAAGTTATCATTTTTTACGATCACTAACTTAGTGAAACCTGTAATAAATTCTAACAGAGCAAAAGTATAAAAGAGATCCACGAAGGAGGTTTATTTACTAATCTTAACATTGAAGAGGATTCACTTTAGGAATATTTTAAAATTATTGACAACATTTTCCGAATGAAACTAATCTAGGGAAAAATCGTAAACAGAAATAATATCGAATTATCTTTTATATATATATATATATATATATATATATATATATATATATGGATATATGGATATATATGTATATAATTATATTGTTAAATTATCTTTTCTACAAGCACTAACTTAGTGAAAACTATAATAAATTTAACAGTGTAAAAACAAACACACAGATTAATAAAAGAGGTTTCTTAACTAATCAAAACATTGAGGGGAATTAACTTTGCAACTGTAGAAATATTGGCGAATGTCCGTTAGAATGTAAATGTCTCATACTTAATATAGTATATAAATGTAAAGTAACATAGATTAGTGCCACTGATGGTAAATTTAAAGCTAGATTTAACAACCATATAGCGTCTTTTAAAATATTAACAGTAAATAATAAAAAGAAAACATCATAATTAGCAAACTAGATGAGAGAATTAAGAAAGAATAAAATTGAATACAAATTGAAATGGTCGATACTAAGAAGTGCTAGTAAATACTCTTCATATAAATCTGGCCGATGCCACCTTTACAATCTAGAACAATATCGTATGAGAAAATATTTTTAACAAACGACAGGAAATAATTCAAAACTGTTTACATCTAACTATATCTTGTCTAGACTAAAACCTGATAAAGAGCATGTATTAGGTTAAAACAAATTAAACTATTACAGTATGAAAAATTAAAAACATTATAGAGATAAATATATTAAATAAGATAAAATTTAGCAAATAAATATAATATAGTAGAATAAAGTGGAATTAGTAAGTTAAATTATTAATCCGAATAAATAAACCAAATGTAATAATATAATAATAGCAAATATTAACACTAGTTATAATCAGATATATATTTAGAATAGATTAGAAAATAAAATATGACGATATATTTTACATAATGTAGTATTAAATTTAAATCTGACAACCGTGTGTTAATAATTATATGTACATAATAAATTAAATATCAAATTAGTATATGGAATAGAATTGGCAGAAATTGAAATATTCTAACGATTGGCCTAATTGCAATATTTGGACACGTTAAATATTAGTTGCGAATAATTTATTTAATTATAGATAAAGATCTAGATTTTTCTTACATAGCTGACTTGTCACTAAAATATAAAGTGTAGTATATGAACAGGTACTAAACTTTATTCTTAACCATAAAACCAACGAATTGCTCTTTGATTAAATTCCATTGAATCCGGCTCCAACTTCTGTGCAAATGTATTCAACGTGTTATTATTAAATTGAGAAGAAAGTTCTTACAGAATTTCTAATTTTGATTTCAATTGATGTATTTTCAAATAAGTTTTCGTTATAATACCTTTACTTTATATATCAGTTTAAAGAGCATTATTCGTTCTGTCTAATCGTTTAATTACAATTGTTTTAAAACAATTATGTCTTCTTTTCAGAAAGTTGAATACAAAATGGAAAAAAAAACTCGCACAATTTTCTTTTGTCAATTCAAGTTCGTAGAAAAGCTGCTGAGAAAGCTCGGTATATCAACGAAGCCTTGGTTCAGGAACTACTATTGAACGCCAGTACAATGGGGGGGGGTACGAAATCTCGCGGCGGCGACGAGAATTTTGTAGATGAAAAACGTAATGGGCAGCCGTCGGATGTTGAAGCCAATTCAGGCACAACTTTTCGAGAACTTGCTTCTAAATTAGACGTAATGTATACGACGATTTCCAACAACTTGAGAGAGATTGTAAAGACAAAAAGACAAAAAAAGTGATAAATGGGCGCCTAAATGGCAGTTTCATCTATTACATATTTTTTTAATGCAGGCGACGGCGGATAATTACTTTTAACAAATGGATGAAATGCATCAGAAACTTCGACAACAACATCCAGCATTAGTCAACAGAAAAGGCCCAATTCTCCACTACGACAATGCCCGACCGCACGTTTTTAAACAAACAAAATAGTTCTTCAAAGTTAAATCGTTGAACTTTGACCCCTTAACAGCCAAATTTCTGGCCGAAAACGAATTACAAAGATATTTTCAAAATCTCAGTACGCTGTATATCAAATTTAGAGTTTGTAGACTTAAAAGTTATTGCGTAGGGAAATATACACACACAGACACGTTCACTCATATATATATATATATATATATATATATATATATATGTATATATATATATATATATATATATATATATATATATATATATTAGCATGGGTGCCCGGTGTTGCCCGGGTGTTTGGAGGTGTGTGTTGAGCAAAAAAACAAAATAACAAAAAGCGGTAGTAGGAAGACAGACTCGAACCCGTACCGCGAAGGAGGAAAAGAATGGGGGGGGGGAACTGTCGTCTCTGTCTGCTACGACCACTGCCAAACCGGAAGTGACGCATATTTAAATTAAGGCTAGATAATCGAAAACAGGGGATGACTTTCGAAAATATCGGTGAAAAAAGCGACCCGTCCGTGTAGAAAAGTACCCAGTTGAGGGTGAAAATATTAATGATTTTAGCCAATTTTTCGGTATTTGTCGTCTGAAGGGTCGAGCTTCAAAACGATACTGATCTTGTGAAAATCCTTCGCCTCTGTCGAAAGTTTAGGCAGACATGCAAACATACATACATAAATTTATATATTTGTAGCTCAATTTTTCGACCCAAACCGATTAAAAAGCTTGCCCTATCTCTGAATACCCTTTATGTAAAATTTCAATTGTTTAGCCCAGAAATTGGCTGAGTAATTTGGTGGAGACCGCAGAGGTCAATTTTATTTAACTTTGGCCTCTATTTTGACCCCTATAACATTTATTGGTCGGGCTCAAATCAAGTTATTAAGTTAGAACCATGTACAAGGAACCTATATCTAAAATGTCAAGTGTTTAGACAAAAAATTGGCAGAGGAATTTGGTAAAGTTCTCAAAGGTTAAATCGTTGAACTTTGACCCCTTAACAGCCAAATTTCTGGCAGAAAACTGAGTACAAAGATTTTCTCAAATCTCAGTACCCTGTATATCAAATTTCGAGTCTGTAGACTGAAAATTGACAGAGTTATTGTGTAGGGAAATGTACACAGACAGACAGAAAGAAAGACAGACACTTTCACTTTTATAGATATACTATCATTTCAACCAGGCGTTGGCCGCGTGTTTGGATGTGAATGTGTACCATAAAAAAGCGGTCATTTTTTTAAAACGTTGACCCCTATTATGAACGCTTAACATTTATTGTTTTGGGCTCAAATAAAGTTATTAAGTTTGATTCATATCCAAGGAACCTATATCTAAAATTTCAAGTGTTTGGATCTAAAATTGTCGGAGGAGTTTGGTAGAGTTCTCAAAGGTCCAATCGTTGAACTTTGACCCCTTAACAGCCAAATTTCTGGCCGAACCCAGATTACAAAGATTTTCCTAAATCTCTGTACCCTGTATCTCAAACTTCGAAACTGTAAACTGAAAATTGACAGAGTTATTGCGTAGGAAAATGTACACACAGATACACAGTCACGTTCACTTCTATAGATTCAACAAAAATATATACGTACTAGCATTTACGCCCGACTTTACTCGCGCCCTATATACTGTTCATAAGATTATGTGCATATGTATATATTAAAAAGTTTGAATATGTAAAGTAATGTCTTTCTGTATAATAGCCTTCCTTAACTACCATAGAGAAAAGACAGACAGACATTTTCACTTTTATAGATATATAGATATATAGATAGATTGGATGCAATATATAGTAATGATTTAAAAAGTATATAAAAAAAGACTCATGCGCCACCACCGAGAATCGAAACCAAAATGTTCAGCTCATGATTTATTTTGCCTCTGCCGTCAATAACTGGGCCATGAAAACATGTTTACTGCAAGGCTAAAAATTAAAACATGAACTAATAGCTACTACGTTATGCATTCATAATGCCGGCGTTCGACCTTCATCTGGCTAATTTCATTTTTTAAATTTTCACACTTTTGCACCGATTTTCCCGTGCTAAACCCCAAATATAAAGTTTTGCATGGATTTAAATACCTTATATATGAAGTTTCATGTCTTTAGACCAAAGCTTCTAGGAGGCGTTTGGTAGGCAAAATTTGTTAAACAAAAATATATACATATACATAAATATATATGGAAACAATTTTGTGTTTGCTATAAACGTTTTACGCAAATATTATTCAAGTATAAATCATGTAGAATATCTGCATGAATATAATTACACGTAATAGTAAACTAAAGATGATTATCCCACTAGAAACCGAAGCAAATAACAGGAAATTAATTAAAATGATTGTTTAAAAGAATATGCAAATTAGCTAGATCTTTTGCTAGTGAATGCAATTCCGTAATCCATATATAAGAAAATCGTATTTTGTTTTTAAATAATAGAAAAGAGGCTTGCTTTTTTTTTTCTGTTGTTCTTGGCCTTCGAGTCGGGATCAAAGTGTTGTATCTGAACCGGCAGATACTGCAAGCAAAGACCATTATAAGACCTTGGTCAATGTAGGGGAAACCCTTCATACCAATTGTCACTATTCAGCTCCCCTAGTCCCCGGGGAGTTGGTCCCCATTTCCCCTTCACTCCTCACATTAAAAATCGGCCTTGTGCCTAATTTGCTCGGTGGGGGAGCAAATAAATACCACCTGTTCCGGCAAATACTGCAAGCAAAGACCATATGTTGGGGAAACCTCACATATAAGACCTTGGTCAATCTAGGGGCAACCCTTCATATCAATTGTCACTATCTAGCTCCCCTACTCCCCGGGGAGTTGGTCCTCATTTCCCCTTCACTCCTCACATTAAACATCGGCCCTGTGCCTAATTTTCTCGGTGGGGGAGCAAATAAATACGTTGCCTTTGGGCCGGGATCAAAGTGTAGTATCTGTTCCGGTAGATACTGCAAGCAAAGACCCGATGTGGGGGCGACCCCACAGATAAGACCTTGGTCAATGTAGGGGAAACCCTTCATACCAATTGTCACTATCCAGCTTCCCTACTCCCCGGGGAGTTGATCCCCTTTTCCCCTTTACTCCTCACTTTAAAAAGCGGCCTTGCGCCTAATTTGCTCTGTGGGGGAGCAAATAAATATCTTGGCCTTCGGGCTGGGATCAAAGTGTAGTATCTGTTCCGCAAATGCTGCACTTAAGATGATTTGTACCAGTCAATGGAGGGGAAACCCTCTATACTGGGACAATTATTATTTTTGGTAACCAGAGTGCCCCCTTTTTGCCTACTTTTAGGGGAGCTGGTTTTTACCCCACATTAAAAACGGCCTTGTGCCTAATTTGCTTTGGTGGGGAAGCAAATAAATACATTAAATAAATAGAAAATAAGGTTTTTAATATGAATATCAATGCACACAAATCAAAAATGAATTTGTAGAAGTAAAAGAAAAGATATATATATATATATATATATATATATATATATTAAACAAAAATATATACGTATACATAAATATATATGGAAACAATTTTGTGTTTACTATAAACCTTTTACACAAATATTATGCAGGTATAAATCAAGTAGAATATCTGCATGAATATAATTACCAGTAATCGTTAACACTAAAAGATGATCATCCCATAAGAAAACCAAAAAAAACTAATAGGGAATTAATTAAAATGAATGTTTAAAAAGAATATGCAAATTAGCTAGATCTTTTGCTAGTGAATGCAATGCCACAACCCATATATAAGAAAATTGTATTTTTTTTTAATAAATAGAAAATAAGGGTTTTAATACAGAATATCAATACGCACAAAAGAAAACCGAATCTATAGGAGTATATATATATAAATATATAATATAAAGTGTAACGTCTGTCTGTGTGTCTGGTCACGAATAGGCTCCTATATGGTTGACTATTATAGAAAACTGATCACATATAATGATAGAAAATGTATCGAGACACAGGAATGGGTATGTTTGATCTGGCATAATGATGATTCATTAAAATTGTATGGTCTGCGTACGCACCTGGTTCACAGAGTATGGAAATAAAAATTTGAACAGTTAAAAAAAAAAACGTTTACAAGAGTTTTTAGTCGCGTGAAAGCGACTCTATAAGTCACTCCGTCGGTCGGTCGGTCTGTCCGTAACACTTTTGTCCTTGGCCTTTTTGGTTAAGATCAAAGTCTTATACGTGGGATTCCCCCCCCCCCCCCATATGGTCTTTGCTTGCAGTATCTGCCGGAAGAAATACTACACTTTGAGGTATTAATTTGCTCCCCCACTGAGCAAATGTATGAATCTATAAAAAAAATGTATGAATCTATAAAAAATGTATGAATCTATAAAAATATATGAATCTCTAACAAATGTATGAATCCATAAAAAATATATGAATATCTAAAGAAATGTATAAATCTAGAAAAAATGTATGAATCTAGAAAAATATATGAATATATAAAGAAATGTATGAATCTATGAAAAATGCATGAATCTATAAAAAATGTATGAATCTATAAAAATGTATGAATCTATAAAAATGTATAAATCTATAAACAAATGTATGAATCCATAAAAAAATGTATGAATCTATAAAAAATGTATGAATCTATACAAATTATATGAATCAATAAAAGTGTATGAATCTATAAAAAATTTTATGAATCCATAAAACATGTATGAATATATAATAAAATGTATGAATCTATAAAAATTGTATGATTCTATACAAAATGTATGAATCTATAAAAAATGTATGAATCTATAAACATGTATGAATCGATAAAAAAATGTATGAATCTATAAAAACTGTATGAATCCATAAAAAATGTATAAATCTATAAAATGTATGACTATATAATATAATGTATAAATCTATAAAAAATGTATGAATCTATAAAAAATGTATGACTCTATAAACATGTATGAATCAATGAAGAAATGTATTATTCTATAAAAACTTTATGAATTTATAAAAAATGTATGAATCTATACAAAATGTATAAATCTATAAAAAATGTATGAATCTATAAAAAATGTATGAATATATAAAGAAATGCATGAATCTATGAAAAATGTATGAATCTATAAAACATTGTATTAATCTATAAACAAACGTATGAGTCTATAAAAAATGTATCAATATATAAAAATGTATGAATCTATAAAAAATGTATGAATCTATAAAAATGTATGACTATATAATATAATGTTAAAATCTATAAAAATGTGTGAATATATAAGAAATGTATAAATAAAAAGAAATGTATGATTCTATACAAAATGTATGAATCTATAAAAAATGTAGGAATCTATAATAAAATATATGAATCTATACAAAATGTATAAATCTATAAATAATGTATGAATCTATAAAAAATGTTCGAATCTATAAAATGTTTGAATCTATAAAAAATTTATAATCTATAAAAGGGATGAATCTATAAAAATGTATGAATCTATAAAAAATGTATTAATCTATAAAACAATTGTATGAATCTATAAATAATGTATGAATCGATAAACAAATGTATGCATCTATAAAAAATGTATGAATCTAAAAAATGTATGAATCTATAAAAAATGTATGAATCTATAAAAAAATTTTATGGATCTATTAAGATGTATGACTGTATAAAAATATATTAATCTATAAAATAATTGTATGAATCTATAAAAAAAAGTAGTAATCTATAAAAAATGTATGAATCTATAAAAATGTTTGAATCTATAAAAATGTATGAATCTATAAAAATGTATGAATCTATAAACAACTGTATGCATCTTTAACAATGTATGAATCTATAAAAAATGTTTGAATCTATAAGAAATTGTATGAATCTATAAAAAATGTATGAATTTATAAAAATGTATGACTATATAATATAATGTATGAATCTATAACAATGTATGAATCTATAAACATGTATGAATCTATAAAAATGTATGAATCTATAAAAATGTATGAATCTATAAAACAATTGTATGGATCTATAAAAATGTATGAATCTATAAAAATATATAAATCTATAAAAATCTTTTATCAATCTATAAAAACACGTAGTAATCTATAAAAAATGTATGAATCTATAAAAAATGTATAAGTTTATAAAAAAATTGTATGAATCTATAAAAAAGGATGAATCTATAAACATGTATGAATCTATAAAAATGTATGAATCTATAAAAAATGTATGAATCTAAAAAAATGTATAAATCTAGAAAGAAATGTATGAATCTATAGAAAATTGTATGAATCTATAGAAAATTGTATGAATCTATAATAAAATATATGAATCTATACAAAATGTATAAATCTATGAATAATGTATGAATCTATAAAAATGTTTAAATCTATAAAAATGTACGAATCTAGAAAGAAATGTATGACTATATTATATAATATATGAATGTGTAACTATGTACGAATCTACAAAAATATATTAATCTATAAAAAATGTATGAATCAATAAAAAATGTATTAATCAATAAAAAATGTATGAATCTATAAAAAATGTGTGAATCTAAAAAAATGTATGAATCTATAAAAAATGTTATAATCTATAAATAATGTATTAATCTATAAAAAATGTATTAATCTATAAAAAATGTTTGAATCTATAAAAAATGAATGAATCTATAAAAAATATACGAATCTAGAAAGAAATGTATGACTATATAATATAATATATGAATGTGTAACTATGTACGAATCTACAAAAATATATTAATCTATAAAAAATGTTTGAATCTATAAATAATGTATTAATCTATAAAAAAAGTGTATGAATCTATAATAAAATGTATGAATCTATAAACAAATGGATGATTAAATACAAAATGTATGATTCTATAAAAAATTGTATGTATCTATTAAAATGTATGACTCCATAAAAATATATTAATCTATACAAAAATCGTACGAATCTATAAAAATTGTATTAATCTATAAACAACTGTATGCATTTATAAAAATGTATGACTATATAATATAATGTATGAATCTATAACAATGTATGAATCTATAAAAATGTATGAATCTATAAAAATGTATGAATCTATAAAGAATTGTATAAATCTATAAAAATCTATGAATCTATAAAAATATATTAATCTATAAAAAAGTTGTATGAATCTATAAAAAAAACGTAGTAATCTATAAAAAATGTATGAGCTTATAGAAAATTGTACGAATCTATAAAAAATGTATGAATCTATAAAAAATGTATGAATCTATAAAATGTATGAATCTTAAAAAAATTTATGAATCTATAAAAAATGTATGAATCTATAAAAATTTATGACTACATAATATGATGTATAAATCTATAAAAATGTATGAATCTATAAAAAATTTATAAATCTAGAAAGAAATGTATGATTCTATACAAAATGTATGAATCTATAATAAAATCTATGAATCTATAAAAAATGAATAAATCTATAAATAATGTATGAATCTAAAAAATGATTTAATCTTTAAAAATGTATGAATCTATAAAAAATGTATGAATCTATAAAAATGTATGACTATATAATATAATGTATGAATGTGTAATTATGTATAAATCTATAAATAATGTATGAATCTATAAAATATGTATGAATCTATAAAAAATGTGTGAATCTAAAAAATGTATGAATCTATAAAAAATGTTATAATCTATAAATAATGTATTAATCTATAAAAAAATTGTATGAATCTATAACAAAATGTATGAATCTATAAACAAATGTATTATTCTATACAAAATGTATGAATCTATAAAAAAATTGTATGGATCTATTAAAATGTATGACAGTATAAAAATATATTAATCTATAAAAAAAATTGTATGAATCTATAAAAAAAAAGTAGTAATCTATAAAAAATGTATGAATCTATAAAAATGTACGAGTTTATAAAAAAATTGTACGAATGCATAAAAATGTATGAATCTATAAAAATGTATGAATCTATAAAAATGTATGACTCTATAAAAAAATGTATTGATCCATAAAAATGTATGAATCTATACAAAATGTATAAATCTATAAATAATGTATGAATCTATAAAAACTGTTTGAATCTATAAGAAATTGTATGAATCTATAAAAAATGTATGAATCTATAAAAATGTATGACTATATAATATAATGTATGAATCTATAACAATGTATGAATCTATAAAAATGTATGAATCTATAAAAAAATTGTATGAATCTATAAACATATATTAATCTATAAAAACTTGTATCAATCTATAAAAAAACGTAGTAATCTATAAAAAATGTATGAATCTATAAAAGATGTATAAATCTATAAAAAATGTATGAATCTATAAAAAATGTATGAACCTTTAAAAATGTATGACTCTATAAAAAATGTATCAATCTATAAAAATGTATGACTATATAATATAATGTATAAATCTATAAAAATGTATGAATCTATAAAAAATTTATAAATCTAGAAAGAAATGTATGATTCTATACAAAATGTATGAATCTATAGAAAATAGTATGAATCTATAATAAAATATATATCAATCTATACAAAATGTATAAATCTATAAATAATGTATGAATCTATAAAAATGTATGAATCAATAAAAAATGTATGAATCTATAAAAAATGTATGAATCTAGAAAGAAATGTATGACTATATAATATAATGTATGAATGTGTTACTATGTATGAATCTATAAAAATGTATTAATCTATAAAAAATGTATGAATCTATAAATAATGGCTGAATCTAAAAAAATTTTTGAATCTATAAAAAATGTTTGAATCTATAAATAATGTATTAATCTATAAAAAATTGTATGAATCTATAACAAAATGTATGAATCAATAAAAAAATGTATGATTCTATACAAAATGTATGAATCTATAAAAAATTGTATGGATCTATTTAAATGTATGACTCTATAAAAAATATATTAATCCATAAAAAAATCGTACGAATCTATAAAAATTGTATGAATCTATAAACAACTGTATGCATCTATAAAAAATGTATGACTATATAATATAATGTATGAATATATAACAATGTATGAATCTATAAAAATGTATGAATCTATAAAAATGTAAGAATCTATAAAAATGTATGAATCTATAAAAATATTTTAATCTATAAAAAAAATTTATGAATCTATAAAAAAACGTAGTAATCTATAAAAAATGTATTAATCTATAAAAAATGTATGAGCTTATAAAAAATTGTACGAATCTATAAAAAATGTATGAATCTATAAAAATTTATGAATCTATAAAAATGTATGAACCTTTAAAAAATGTATGAATCTATAAAAATGTATGACTATATAATATAATGTATAAATCTATAAAAATGTATGAATCTATAAAAAATTTATAAATCTAGAAAGAAATGTATGATTCTATACAAAATGTATGAATCTATAGAAAATTGTATGAATCTATAATAAAATATATGGATCCATACAAAATGTATAAATCTATAAATAATGTATGAATCTATAAAAAATGTTTGAATCTTTAAAAAATATATGAATCTATAAAAAATGTATGAATCTAGAAAGAAATGTATGACTATATAATATAATGTATGAATGTGTAACCATGTATAAATCTATAAAAATGTATTAATCTATAAAAATGTATGAATCTATAAAAAATGTGTGAATCTAAAAAAATGTATGAATCTATAAAAAAATGTTATAATCTATAAATAATGTATTAATCCATAACAAAATTGTATGAATCTATAACAAAATGTATGAATCTATAAACAAATGTATGCATCTATAAAAAATGAATGAATCTAAAAAATGTATTAATCTATAAAAAATGTTTGAATCTATAAATAATGTATTAATCTATAAAAAATGTATGAATCTATAAGCATACGTATGCATCTATAAAAAATGTATGAATCTAAAAAAATGTATGGATCTTAAAAAAAAATGTTTGAATCTATAAATAATGTATTAATCTATAAAAAATGTATGAATCTATAAGCAAACGTATGCATCTATAAAAAATGAATGAATCTAAAAAAATGTATTAATCTATAAAAAATGTTTGAATCTATAAAAAATGTATGAATCTATAAAAAATGTATGAATCTATAAAAATGTATGAATCTATAAGCAAACGTATGCATCTATAAAAAATGTATGAATCTAAAAAAATGTATGGATCTATAAGAATGTATGAATCTATAAAAATATATTAATCTATAAAAAAATTGTATGAATCTATAAACAAATGTATGCATCTATAAAAAATGTATGAATCTATAAAAATGTATTGATCTATAAAAACTGCATGAATCCATAAAAAATGATGTCGATTCTTAACTCTTCAGTGTCATTATTCGTTTTTTGATTTGATTTCTTTGTTTAGTTTATTTCATTTGATTCGTCATATTTAATTGCATATTTATTGTTTAATGTCGCATTGACTCAATTTAACACAGTTGCAAAGTTTCACACTTGCAGCTGTAAAGCAATAAACATTTTTTTAAACAATGTTGATTAAATGACAGGTAACGAACCTGTTGGCTGTGTGATTGGGCAGACTATGAAGGTCAACAACAGCGAAGAAATAGGAAATACCTGTGTGAAATCCGGCGAGAGAAGGACAGGTACTATTGGCCATTACAGGTCATGGTTGGGGTAGAAGGTTTTTTTTGTGTGTATCCGTTGCCAATTTTGTCTTCGCATTATATGTATTGACCGGTGGAGGTCTTCCGGCTATTCTACTGCCCCCCCCCCGGACCTGCAGGTCTGGCCTGTCTCGAAGTCGGCTAAGAAAGCAATACAGGCAGTTGAACGTTGATTGGGTTAGGGTTGGGGTTAAATCAAATCCAATAAAAAGGAATAAATAAACGAATAAAAAATGGTGACCTCAATTCGCCTTTTTTTGCTGTCAGTTGTCATTTTGCTTGAGACGATTTGCCATTGTCGTCTTTTTGACCGTCTCTAATTTCTTTTTCACCATACATTCTTTTTTCTTTTCGTTTTACTTTTGTTTTTTCTTCCCTTGCATTCACTCCCTTTCTTTTTTTTATTTGTTTCTTATTTCTTATTTGTCCGCCTTCCTCACAATACATAATTTCGATTATCCTTCATTGTGTTTATCTCCTTTCTTTCTTTCTTTCTTTCTTTCTTTCTTTCTTTTGTAAAATTGTTTATAAAATTTGTAATTTTTTTTTCATTGATTCTTTCTTTCATTTTATCTGTCGCCATTTTATTTTTTTGTAATTGTTTTCCATTTTTCTCTAGTTTTTTTTCTTTTTACGAGGTGCCTTCAATAAGTTTCCAATTTTTTTTTCGTATGAGCAATTTTATTTATAGTACACACATGGAATTCTCATTCTCTTCAAAGTAATCTCCTCCAGCTGCAATACACTTGTACCATTCCAACAACTACCGGAAAGCTGCATGAAAATCCTCTTGTGAATGACTTTGATCGCAGCTTTCTTTCATCTCTTTAATGGTCTTATAAGGACAGCCTCTAATGTTTTCCTTCAGCTTAGGAAACAATCAAAAAAAAAAAAGGGAGCAAGGTCTGAACTATAGCGACGTTTGAAACGGTCCTGTATGTCCATCTTCGTCAAATAGTCTGTAACAAGGTTGGAGCACCCTTGAAACAAACTTTGCGCAAATCTTCTGCATCTTCAGTTCATCGCGAATAATTGCCACTCAAAAACTAATGCTCGATTCATGCAAGATGGTCCAAAAGCAGTTAGAAGTATTCCATACGTTTCTGTGGCATTTTGTCCAAGTTTAAAACATACTTTTATTGCATATCGTTTCTCTAAAGTGTCCTCACGTTCATTGTATTTCTGAAATTCACCATCTGTAGCAAGCAGGTTTTAGTAGGGTATTTTCTCAATTTATGCTGTAGCTGTTCATTTGAACCCGAAATCATAGATAGGATCAGTCATATCATAAGATGTATAACAATAACATACTGAATTTTCAAGAGTCTACAACAATTTAAAATGCCTATACAAAAAAAAAAAAATAGTCTGGAAACGTTATCATTATTTTCATGGCAAGTGCTCGTCTGAGCTTCAATCTATGCCCCTCTTCGCCAAACTTTCACAAGAGACACTCGTCTAACTGAAAACACTATCAATAATTTCACTAGCTCTTTATCTGTGCCTAAACCTAAACGTAGATTCCATGAACAAAGTTTCTTTCTTCGAACTGCACGCCTGTGGAACTGTCTTTCGTTTTCCTGCTTTTCAGCTGACTACAATATGGTTGTCTTCAAGTCCAACGTAAACAAGTTCTTGATGAGTCTTTCCACTTAAGTTAACAAATTTACCGAATTTCCATTACTAACGATTACTATATTGTCCAACTAACTACTGTAACTCTTTGACCCTTATCCTCGAGTGGCCTTTCAGCCTGGATAAGTGGTGATGCACATGCAAAAAAAAAAAAAAATAATTGAAGGAAACTCGTATTCGTCGCTCTTTTTTATTTTCTCACTTTCTGTTTTCCTTCTTTGCATTTTTCCCTTTTTTCTTTCTCTTTCCCTTTTTCTTTTTCCCTCCTTTTTTTCTTTTTATTTTATCGTTTCTGTCTTTTTTCTTTATTTCGTTCTTTCTTTGTATTTATAATATTTTTTCTTTCTATTCAGCCCATTTATGTATTTTTTTTCTTTCTTTCATTTTCTTTTTTATCCCCTTTCTATCATTTTATCCAAACCCTTTTCTTTCTCTTCCTTTTTTCTTTGTCTTCCTCCTACCTTCGTAAATCCCTTACTTCTCTCTATTCGTCCACTCTATTTTTCTTCCCTCTTGTTATTCTTTCTCACACTGATGTTTATGTATCTGTCCTTCAGTTTGTCTTTCTTTAATATATTAGAAAAATTACAAAAAAATAAAACACTATCAAAAATAAGCGAAAAGTGAGAAAGGAAAATATTTGTATTATTCCCGCGTTTTCGCGAACATTCAGTACAATATGGCGCGCTATTTTGTTATTGCGTAAAAAAACAACAGCAACAATAAAACCAAAACCATATAGAAAAGTTAAAAAAACAAAATGACGTCGTTATCAATTCTTCACCTAGTTAAACAATCGACGAAAAAAGACGCCAGGGTTTGTGACTTCGATAGAAAGATAAGTATACAAGTAGATAGAGAGAGAAACAGGTGAGAAAGAGAGAAATAGTGAGTTTGACTATCCAATCATGAAAACAACACAAAAACAAAAATATCTATAAAATGCCTTTAATAAGTTTCCAGACTTTTTATACAAGCACTCAAAATTGTAGACTCCTACTAATTTAGTATGTTATTGCTACACATCTTATGAAATGACTGATCGATTTCTATGATTTCATGTTCAAATGAACAGCTGTAGCAGAAATTGAGAAAACACCCTCATAAAATTCGATTGTCACAACTGGTGAATTTCAAAAATGCAACCTGGACATGAGGACACTTTAGAAGAACGATATGCAATAACATGTTGTGTTACACTTGGAATAAAATGCTACAGGAACCTATGGAATGTTTCAGACTGCTTTTGGATTATCTTGCATAAATAGCGTATCAGTTTGTGAGTGGCATAAGAGATTCAAGGAAAACAGGGAGTTTGTGAGGGATGATGAGCGGTATGATAGGAGTAAGAAAGTCAGCACACGAAAATTGATTAACCAAATAATGGATTTCATCGATAAGGACCGTTGTGTGTCTATAGAGACAATACGTGCAGAGTTGTATATCAGTGTGGGAACTGTACACACAGTTATTCACAAGGAACTGAAGATGCGGAAGATTTGCGCGAAATTTGTTTCAAAGGTGATTCATCTTTGTTACAGATTATTTGACCAAGATGGACATCAAGACATTTCCTCACCCTCCCTAGTCCAGACCTTGCTCCCTGTGACTTTTGATTATTTCCTAAGCTCAAGGAAAACCTTAGAGGCTATCGTTATAAGACAATTGAGGAGGCGAAAGAGGTTGTGACGAGGTTCATTGACACGCTTACGCAAGAGGACTTTCATAGGGCCTTCTAGAAGTTTTTGAAATAGTACAACAAGTGCATTACAGTCGGAGGAGATTACTTCAAAGTGTACTAGAATTTCATGTGTCAATATATATTATTATCAATTAAAGTGTCCATACGAAAACAGCCTGGAAATTTATTCAAGGCACTCGTATACCATTTTCTTAGAACTGTTATCTCATAGATGACGTTTAATTTTCTTACTATGTTTCGTCCGATGTGCCCTCTGATCCGTAGCATGGCTCCTGGCGTCGATAAGGCGCAAACGACGACCGCATTTTTGAAAATATGTACAAAGACCCACGATTATAATTACTGAAAAGGCTAAGAAGAAAGATGGATCAAACATCTTAACTCCGAAAGCAAACTGGTTCAAAAATATCAAGGCATTTATTTGCATATGAGAGGCATAGCTTCGTTAAGAAAGAAGAATTGTGGGGAGGACAGCAAGTCGAGTGTTTGGTAGCTGAGAGAACACATCGAAGCTAAAAGTTGGTGCGAAGTACGGCATCAATGAAAAGGAGTGTTGTCAGTTTTTATTATAATTACAAGCTATTTCGGCTAGAAAGTAAAGTTGATATAATTAATTGGGAGCATATCGAATATTATACAAGAAAAAAGAGTAATGAGAGTTGAAGTCGCCATGTTTTGGAAAACCTTTAATTACGATTCGAGAGTCAGTTTTTCTTATAGTTGTGTCTAATCGTGTATAGAGAGCTAATTATGTCTGGCCGTGTACGAAGGGATAGTTGTTTTTGGTCGTGTATGAAGTGCTACATATGTCTGGTCATGTACGAAGTACTAGTTGTATCGAGCTGTGTATAGAGCGCTAGTTGTGTCTGATCATGTACGATGAGTTAATTATATCTGGCGGTGTACGAAGGGCTAGTTGTGTCTGGTTATGTAGGAAAGGTTAGTTGTGTCTTACCTTATACGGAGGTCCAATTATGTCTGGCTGTGTACAAAGGGAGAGTTGTGTGTGGAAGGCTAGTTGAGCCTTCCCATCTATTGAAGGCTAGTTATATTTGGTCGTCTACTGAAGGCTAGTTATGTCCGACCGTGTATTTATGGCTAGATATGTCTGGTCGTGTATTAATAACTAGTCATTTCTTGGAGTATATGAATAGCCAGATATGTTTGACCGTGTAGTAAGGGCTAGCTGTGTCTCGCCATGTATGAAGCGCTAGAAATGTAAGTGCCGATCAAGGCAACAAGCGATATGTAAAATTAGGTGTTTCGAATTACAATGGTTTGATTTGCATACGAGAGGCATAGCTGCATTAAGAACTTATTGATGAGGACAGTGATTTGAGTGTTTGGCAGTTGGAAGAACACATCGAAATTAAGAGTTAAAAAGAGTTCTTTCAACTTTTATTTATTTTACATTTTCTTTGGATGAGAAAACACCGAAATTGACGAAATCTCAGCTCTAATGTTTTCTCACGGCTGTCAAACACTCAACTGCCCGTCTTTTTCAACTCTCTTCTTAAAGTAGCTTTTCTCCTTATATGCGAATAAATGGCACATATATAAGAAACTGAAACACCCTTTGTCCACAGAAAATCGAATGCTAAACGTGTGAAACTGTGAATATGGGTCTCTTCGACACTTTGCTTTGAAACGCTTCGTTCATTACCTATTTTTCCTTCCTTCTTTAATAACCACAGTCAACATATCAAACAAGTGTGTTGTCGCTTTTGTAAGTTGTTTCTTCTAATATAAATATGGATGTGAAGAATTCTTAGGTCACCATTTGACAACATTCGCTGAGAGGATGGCGTAAATAAACGAGAGTAAACCAAGGCATACGAAAAAACAACTTTACAGTTCATGTGTGAAAAGATGTTTTGAATGAATAAATTGTTCGTTAGAAAAGTTAAAAGTTCTTGTGTTTTTAGAATGTTCGTAGCATGAAACGAAACGAGCGTGTTGTAAACGTGTGTGTTGTAAAGGTGTAGAGAAGCAAAGATATATACACACCACTGCCACCACGACGATCACAACCACGATCGCCACCATAATCATCACCAACATCACATCACGATCGCTACCAACACCATGATCACTTCCACCACCTACATCACCACGATCACCACCACCACCAACAACCACCACCTACACCACCACCTACACCACCATCACCATTACCATGATAACCACCACGGTCAATACCCCCACCACGATCATCACCACGATGGCCACCATCACCATTACTGCCATGATTGCTACCACCACGATCACCACGATCACCATCACCTACCACTACGATCGCTATCATAATAACCACCACGTTCACCACCATCACAACGATCACCACCATCACTACAACGATTGCTACTCCGACCATGATCACTAACACCGCGATCACTACCACCACCACCATCACCACAACGATCATCATCATCATCATTATGACCACCACTGTCACGACCATGACCATCTCTTCTATGCCCATCAGGTGAGGCAAGTTCACGTTTTGGTTCAGATATTGTCGGACTCTTTCTTCTCTCCGGTGTTTGGTTGTAGAGTTGCTGTATTTATAAGACTTTGGTATATTACAAGAGGTGGCTTAGTTTTTCGTTTTGAATAAGACAAATTCATCTATATATTAATAGGATAGCGTGTGTGTTATTTATTTTGTGTGTCACGCTTACATCCGAGTGACTGTCGTTTAATTGTTATGGACTTCCATTTCTTGTAATAAATAATTTTACCAAGAATTTTTCATAAGTTTTGATTTCGGTTTCGATTATATTCGACCAGTGTTCATGTGTGTGTATAACAAGTATTGGCAATGAATAATTACACAGAGTCTTTACTAATAGAACTGATCACATTGTCAGTGGGGACACCAGCGAAAGACACATACCTTCACAAAGTTTCTTTTGTGCTTCGTAAAATTAAAGATGCTTTTTATTCGAAAAAGAAAACACCAAGACGTGAATTATATTTTATATAATCATTTATTTCAATGCTGGTTCACTTCTCAGAGTTTTGACAAACTTTGTATAAGTCTACATTTTGCAATTTCGCCTTCAACTTGCACAGCCATCAAGCCCAAACCTTGGAGCACAAGGCCTCTGTTTGTCCGCTTACGTGTAAGGTATCAAACTAATCTTCCTACGCGTATCACTAAACTATATTTTATTTACTCTGCCACGTGATCAATAATAAATTTACGTAGGATAAAAAGAACATTCATCCCATCTGTGTCATGTATTTTGTTTATGTTATGAAAACTACAATTCTTTTTCACTAAGATAACATTTTAAATGCCTAATCCGTCTCAACAGCATTCTTTCTATTATTTATTTATTGCGAGCTTATCTCTACGAACGGACGGGGATCTTACACTCCAACATTTGGACTTGACATCCATAGAAGTCAAAGGAAAAATATACACCTATCCGAAGTGTGCCAAACTCTGATAAAGGAACCCATCATAGAAATAAATGATTGTATTCAAATATAATTCCCGTACTGGCGTTTCCCTTTTCGAAAGAAAAGCATCTTTAATTGCAATTATCAGCATAAAAGAAATTTGAAAAAAGGTATGTGTCTTTTGCTGGTGTCCCCCACTGACAATATTATCCGTGGTTTTGTTTAAAGAATTGCTTATTATGTATTGTCCCGTTATGAAAAAGTATTGCATGTATGTACAACTACAAACGAACTTTATATAGACCCGACGTAAAATGCACCGATGCACGTAAATATATATACACACATTATAAACCCCACATCCACTATAAATGTTATATGCACATTAAAGAAACTGAACGATCATAAAATGTTAAAACACGTATATATACATATATTGACACGTCACAGCGTTAAAGAGACATCAGTTAAATAGACATTGTTTATATACACAGTTCCAACTGTACAATATATACCTTTCGTTAGCTCTGCGTTTCGGTACCTTTCGGCGTTTTACGTAATCTGCCCAGAAAATGCCGACGATTCTTATTCTGCATTATATATTCTTGTTTTATTTTTTATAGGCATCAGAAACATTTTTAAAAAAGGACATTTCTTTAAATACGAAATTTACAAGAGGAAAGAAAACGTTTTAAAACGATGTCCCTGACTATAAGATTATAATGTTTCTCTTCTGTCTAGAAGGCCCTTTTTTTTTTGTTATGAATTTCCATCAGACTTCTCACCGGCAGAGGCTTCAGCTGCTTGTCCCTAATCTATTTAGTTAATTTTTCACGACGCCCTGTGGTGTAGTTTTCTATCTCTAAGTATTTCGACATTTTTTATTAGGTTGGTGCAAAAATAATATCGTTTTCCCATATATGTTGCATTTATATATGATTTCTTAATTATATATATATATATATATATATATATATATGTATGTATATATATATATATATATATATATATATATATATATATATATATATATATATATATATATACATAGCCATGTTATATATCAATTTGAAGTGCGTTTTTTGCTCTATCGAATCGTGTTATTTGTAACTGTTCTCAATCTCTTCATTCTTTTTTTTGCAGATTTTTCGACAGCATGGACAAAATTCAAATTCGCATCATTTTCTAGTTCCAGTTCAATTTAGCCCGAAAAGCCGCAAGACACATCGTGATATCAATGATGCGTTTGGCTCAGAAACCACTAACGAATGTGTGGTACAACGGTGGTTCAAGAAATTTCGCAATAGTGACGAGAGCCTCACAGATGAAGACGATCGCAGTCGCCCGACTGTGGTTAATAACGAATATTTGAAAGCCTTACTTGAAGCAGATCCTTGCAAAACCACACGTTGATCGACCACTCAACAGTTGCTGGCTGTAGTTAAAGCAAACAGAGAAGTAAAAAAAAAAAACAAAAAAACTTAGTAAATAGGTGCCGCATGAATTGAACGATAATAAAAAGAATCGCCGTTTTGAGGTACCTTCTACGCTTCTGCGCAACAAAAACGACATATTTCTCGAACGGATTGTGAAGTATGATGAGAAGTGGATCCTCTACGACAACCTGCGACGTTCGACACACAGGTTGGATGCCGGAGAAGCTCCACAACACTTCCCGAAATTGAAATTGAACAAAAAAAAGTTATGGTGACTGACTGGTGGTCTGCTGCCGGTCTCATCCATCACAGCTTCTTGAATCTGGGCGAAATGATTACGGCGATGAACTGCTGGCAAATTGACGAATTGCACCAGAAACTCCAACGTATGTGCCCGAGATTGATCAATATGAAGGGACTAATTCTTCTCCATGACAACGCTCGCCCGCATGTTGCTCAACTGACCTTGTAGAAGCTTAATGAACGAGACTACAAGACTCTGTCTCATCCGCCATATTCACCAGACCTGTCGCCCACCGATTATCACTTGTTCAAGCATCTCGATAACTTCCTGCGCGAAAAATGCTTCAAAAGCCGAGATGATGCCGAATCGGCCTTCAATGACTTCATTGCTTCCAGAACTTCGAATTTCTATTCTAATGGGATAAATAAACGTGTTTCTCATTGGCAAAAATGTGTTGATTCTAATTATTCTTATTTCGATTAATAAAGTTTATTATGAAAGGAGTTATGATCTTTTGAAGTTGATCGTCAAAAAATGACATTATTTTTGCTCACAACTACTACTACTACTACTACTACTACTACTACTACTACTATTACTACTAAAACCATTATCAAAAAATCACAACCTTTATTCTCTCTTAAGACAAAATAAAATCGTCTTAGTACTAATTTTCAGGGTGTTCAGGAGAATTTTTGGTAATTTTCACACAAAAAGGATCAGAAGAAAAATAAATAAATAAATAAATAAATAAAAGACCTGTCAGGCTCGGAACCACAAATCTATGGAATAAAACTGGCAACGTTGTTTCTGCACAATTCGCCTCTGTGTTAAAGGACAGGTGCAACCAACGGACAATGCAGATAATCCTGAGCCACGATCTTACTGAGTCCTTCCTTGTTCCCTACTACAAAAAGTAAAAATAGCGCATAAAGTGATGTCGACGTATAAAACTTGTGACTCTAAATATCGCAACTTCATTTCATATTCGTTTATTTAGTAAAAACTGCAAAGATGTGACGCCGACTCAGGAATGCAGATGAACAAGTGAACAAGCAATAACCGGACACACCTGCTTAGTAAGGTCTTCAGGATGACATACATGCGGAGACAGCTATATTTCTGCCTGTTGTCTGGCTTTACAACTTCGGATAACACGACTTGTCAATCCACGAGGTCAATGCCACCTGTTGTCAGTGTTGGCAATGAAGTGTCGACTGCTCGTTGGTAAGCCTCTCGTTTTATTTGCGTGTCACTGCATCGTGACACGCAAGTCACGCATATGGTTCACGATTGTTAACTAGTTCACGCACAAAACCATATATATATATATATATATATATATATATATATATATATATATATATTATACACACACAATTATTATAAAATAGTTATCCACGGACACATTTTTGATCGTATCTACGGCTCTTCAGCATGATCTCCAGTCATACAGCGAAACACGTGTCTGTTGATACGTATTTTATCTATGATAATTAACTAAATACATAAACGACGACTATATATTTATGTATGTATAAATACATGGCATGCACATAGGAGAATGAAAACTCTAATGTAAAACCTGAAGTCTACTCTACGCTATGTCTTATGGCAACCATTATACCAATGAAGATTAGCAGATGTGGTTGGTTCTGCACAAAGCCTTCACCACTATAAACAAATAATCTGTGTGAATTTACGAAAAACTTTGTTGTTGTGACAGGAGCTCAAACGTGGAAAATCGACGTGAGAGTTCATCAATCCTGGCTTGATGTAGTTGCCTGTCTAGCCACACTGATGAACTGTGAAACAGCGAAACAGTACTGTATGTGGATGACTATAATGCTCCTCATTTTGAGTTGAGCATATTGATAAGTGATACACGAATTACCATTAGCGTATAAAGCGATGCTCGTTGTGTAAACAAATATAGCTCATGTATTTCGGACGATGTAAAAACATCGTTAATTCACGTCTCGCACAGCAGCCGCCGATTAACGTAATGGTTAGGAGCCTTAAAAAATCAAGACAGCAAAATATAAAATGAGAACATCATATTCATGTATTTTCTTATGCTTTTCAATTGTTTCGTAACGATTTTGACAATTTTAAATAGTATATCATTCCCAAATATTCCAAAATAGATACTCTTCAGACGGTAAAATACACTATTCATACATATATGAATACATTCATAATTTCTATTTTAAAAGAACAAGCAGTTGTACCTCCTTCAACCCACGCTCATATTTTCGTTTTTTTCCATAGTCTTGGAATTTAGTAACAGCCCTATTTTTTGATTTCTAATTTATAAATGATATTTAAACCAATTACCTATTTGATATATCAATTAATCCTCTGTGTAATTTTATTTTGTTTTTCTTCCCCAAATTATTTATTCAATTGATTTATTTCTGAAATACTAAACTACACTTTCAAACTTAAGTTTCTACTTAGGTGTTTGAACTATAACCTCATCAATCTATAGTTTTTCGTATCAACTTTATTAAAATTTTATTATCTCGTAATTAATTTTGCTTAGCATTTTTTCTTAAGAAAGAAACTATAATTAAAAAGTTAATTTAAATATTATTAATTAAAATTTATTTTCATGTCATACTTTTATTTCAAATTTTAAATTTAACTTTTTAATACTTATCAGTATTTTATTTTAATTCCTTTATCTTTTTCCTCATTATCATTCGTAAAATATTTACGTTCTACGGGAGATAACTCTGTTTATTCAATTTTTATCAATTTACCTATTTGTCGAAATTGAATGCATTCATATTTCAATATTTTGACTTTATTATTTATTAATTGGCTAAACCAACAATGTATATATATATATATATATATATATATATATATATATGGAGATGAGTATTGGCTGAAGAGAACTTGATAAGGATATCTAAAATAGTCCTAATTATCGGGCTTGAAACTGACGGTGCCAATTACTTATCTCATCTAACAACTTCCTGTACACAAAACACAACATATATATATATATATATATATATATATATATATATATATATATATATATATATATATTATACCCACACACAGATATATATTGAGTAAAACGATTCATAATTTTGAATTAAAAATCAGTTTCAAAACGAAAACAAACAAAATCAATAAATTGTACGATCGTTTCGGAACCGATTTTTTTATTGAAATAGACAATATGTCTTGAAAAATAATTTTCTCATAGATTTTCTTTAAACAAATTCTCCTCATCAGCAAACTTAGGGGGGGGGGTTAGAGACACCAATTAAAACTAGCATGTTTTGTAGTAAGGAAGTATTAAAAAAAACGAAAAAAAGAAAACGAAGTTAGTAATTTTCATGTTGATAAATAAAATAAAAATTAAATGGGGTAGAAAAATAAGGTTAAGAGAAAAATATTTTTAATATTTCTTAAAATATATATATATATATATATATATATATATATATATATATATATATATATATATATATATATATATGTGTTTTTCGCTCGCTTTTAAAGTTTGTCATTATTTTAGTCCATACATTCTTTGGCATGTCGGTGGCCGGAAGTCGGCGCACAGTCGAGCTGTCAAATCAATTTTAAGGATACGAATTGTGTTGGGCATTAAGTATTGCAAATAATTATTATTAGCTTAAAAATGTATATAAGTGATTAGAATAATTGTGAACTTAGGAGTGTTAATATCTGCTGTGTCGGTGCCGTGTTTATATCTGTCTTGGTTAATGAGAATTGTCTAAAGGAGGTAACTACGTATTTAGTTGATTAGGTCCTTTGCTTAAGTGTATACGTCAATGTATATACGCTCATACACATGCATGCACACATATATGCATACACATATACATGCACGTACATACGCACGCGTGTACATATTTATATATATATGCATGCACTTATTTAATTAATTAATAAATTTATTTTATTGTATTTTTATATTTATTTTTAATTTATCTATTTATTTTATTTATTTATTTTGATAGTAGTGAAGGGCATGATAAAATTATTTGTTATCGTAAATAGTGAATGCATGTAAAGTTGTGTTAGTTAATTTTAGTTGGGTTTAAGTTTCTTTCTTAATAGTGACGCAGTCTCAGTTTTTTTTTCTGTGGCTAATGTTTTTTTTTATTTGTATGTCTTTCATTGTGATTGTTAGATAGAGGTTTATGGAGTAATGTGTTCTTTTACGTATATGTTCAATGACCTAGCTGTGCTGCCAATGTAAAACTCACCGCCGATCGAAGTGGAAAAGGTGAAGTGTAGTAGCAGAACAGATACTACACTTTACTCCTTAGGACAAAATAAATTAGCACTGCTATCTAACCTGTACGCAAACTTCTTTTCATTGTGTCAAAGTATAATTTTATCAATGTTGTCCCATGAAGAGATATACTTAAATATCTATAGAAATGTTGTGGGTGTACTCACTTTTGTGATACACTACATATATATATATATATATATATATATATATATATATACATATATATATATATATATATATATATATATATATATATATATAAATATATATATATATATATATGGCTTTGGCAATCCTTTTACCCGAATACGATGTCCAACATGTTAAAAAATATACTTTTTGTTGTAAAAATCTAATGGCTAAACGTCTGAAGAACTTGGTGGGGACAGGATATTTTTATGGAAACATAAATCGTAAAATTGCCAACTCATCAATGAAACAGCTGTAGTGGAAAAAATACAGGAAAGAAACGAAGGTTGTAAAAATGAAAACGTGAGTCTTTGAATTTTCAACAAAATTTTGCACTATATATGCTCTGTCCCTATTAAATAGACACATTGAGCTTAACTCAAAATTAACGGTGAATGGTTTTAAAATAACAATCTTGACCCGTTAAACGAAAACGGTATACATTGAAAGTAATGACATTTCAAAAACAAACTTAAATATATATATATATATATATATATATATATATATATATATGAAGAGAGAGAGAGAGAGAGGGAGAGAGAGAGAGAGAGAGAGAGAGAGAGAGACCCAAAATCAGAAGTACTGGTGTTTGCTTTTTCTAGTTAGAAGTGCAAATGTTTGAAGTCGGAAAAACATTAAAAAAAATAACAAAAACAATTTTTGTAATGATATCTCATATCACCATTTGTTTCGGTGTTTTATGAGTTTAACGGGATCTTTTGTCCATTTCCTTTATTTTACTATTTCTGCTGCGTTGGCATCTCTGCTTTATTTTAACCTTTTTGTTAGACTTTTATCATGCCTTTTGAATTATTTGTTTTTTTTTGTTTTTGAGTTCAGTACTGATGGGACGAGTCCATTATATTTCCTGATTCCGATGCGATTACCGATTCCGTTCTAAATTCTCAATTCCAATAAAATTACCAATTTTGTCTTAAATCCCCGATTCCGATACAATTGCCGATTCTGTTCTAAATTTCCGATTCCAATACGATTACTGATTCCGTTGTAATTTCTGGATTCCGATACAATTACCGATTCTATACTAAACTCCCGATTCCGATATAACGTTTTGGTGCAATTTTTTACTTTTAGTTGTCATTGCGATCACTAAGTTTTAGTTTTTATCTGAAATTGAAAATCAATAAATAATTTTCACTTTAGAATTCGTAACGGCAATCAAGTTTTAAACAAACAAACAAACAAACAAACAAACAAACAAACAACAACAACAACAACAACAGAAACAACAACAAAAATAAATAAAATAAATAAAGAAAAATAAATAAAGAAGAAAAAATAAATAAAATAATCGTGTTTTAAATCGGAAGTTGGACTCAATTTTTTTTCCAGATTCCGATACTGAGTCTAACACCGCAACAAATTCCAATTTTTCTGATTCCCGATTAATCGTTCCAACACTAGAATATAATCGTTATTCTATTTTTTTTTTTATAATTCGATTTTTTTTTTGTTGGATGAAAATTGTATTATTTGGATTATTCGGACTACTATTCTCATTTTTAGAGATTCCCAGTTGCGGCCCTCCGTTTTTTATTTTCGCGGCCTCAGAATTTTATTATATTGCCATACATACATTGCCATTGATACAACGATAATGCACAAAACTTGGCTAATCAGAAAGAAACATAACTTTATATGTTCGATTTTTCACGTACAGTTCACTTTTTTCTAATTTCGAATTTATTTTGTTTTGCATATTTTCTTACGCGCATTTTTTTCGAGTTTTATGTTTCCCTTCATTTTATTGTCATTCGCACATTTTCGTTTACCTTTGACTTGAATCAAAATGTAGTAACTGTTTTAATGTTACGTTTAATCTTTACTTATCAGTGACAGAGAAATCCTTCTGGGTGAAGGCAATTCAAAATTTTGTCTTCATGCACAGTGCTACATTTTGGAGAAGCTGCATCCCTTGCATTAAAAAAAAAAATTGTATCGAATTCTGCCCTCGTGGGGAGGCAAGTAAATATATTTTTTTGTCTTGTATTTGTTTTAGTTATGTTTTTTTTTTGATTTGTAATTTTTCAATCATTCTGATTGAACTTTTGCTGTTTATTTATTTTTTCTTAATTTATTTTTCCATATCTTTCTTTTTTTTCTTTCTTTCTTATCTTCTTTTTTTCGCCTTTTCTTTTTCTTTTTCTTTCTATCGTTTTTTTTCTTTATTTTTTCTTCTCCCTTCCTTCCTTTATTTCTTCGATTTTTTTATTTCCACCCCTTTTTTCGTATATTCTTTTTTCTTTATCATTTTTCTATCATTTCTTTTTCTTTCTCTTTTCTTCGTAACTTTTGTTTTTGACTTTCTTTTTTTTCTTTCTTTCTACATTTATTTTTTTATTCTTTATTCCTCCATTCTTTCTTCATTTATATCTTTCTTCTTTACATCTTTCTTTGTTTTGTTTTTACTTCCTTCTTCTACCTTTTCTTTTTTCAATTTCTCTTCTTTCTTTCTTTTTCTTTCGTTCTTTTTTCTTCATTTTTTCTTTTATTTTAAAAAATTTCTTTCTTTTCGTCTATCCTTTATTTCTTTTATTTTCTTTTTTTTTCTTTCTTCCAACCTTTAGTTTTTTTTTCTTTTTTCCTTTTCTGCTTTGTTTTTTTTCGTTTTTTTTCTTTTGTTCTATCCCTTTCTTTCTTTTTTCTTTCTATTCTTTTCAATTTCTCGATAAATAATTCGTATGTATAATACGTTTTTTATGCCGTCTTTGTCTTTCTTTCTTTTATTGTTCATTTCATTTCTTCTACTGACGCTTTAACACTATCTCTCTCTTTTTCACCCTCTCTCTTTCGCTCACATTTTCGCTGTCTTTCGATGTTCTTATAATATACGTTTTACTCATAAACCCACACCCTAACTAACTAATCCTACATCAAACCTTTATGCTAACACTTAAACCTAACCCTAAACCTTACCCTAAACTACTAATTGTAAACGTAAACTTTAACTTATTTTTAAAACCAAGCTTCTATCTTTAGATCATTAACACTCTGATCCCCGTCTGGCATCAATCGAAAAAGTATGGCTCTCGTGTGGATGATCCAGGTTTTTATAAGCTTCTGGGTCTGACCTTTACTCCTCATCTAATATGGAACATGTACATCAAATCTGTTGCCAAGGTCGCTGGGAAAATTGTGGGACCATTCTACCGCCTCAGTAGATACCCCACTGCTGATGCAATTCTCTACCTGTATAACAAACAGGTACGTCCAAGGATGGAGTACTGCTGTCCCATCTGGGCAGAAGCTGCTAGAGAGACGTATACGGCTTTGACAGAGTTCAAAATAGACTTTGTAGCCTCGTAGGGGATACCCTTTTCAACTTCTTTCCCACAGAAGAGACATTGCTCAACGAGTGAGATTGGAGATGCGCCGTTGTATAACTCATGCTCTCTACCGATCCAAGTTATGAAAACAGAATCATTGCAAGCACCCTCAAAATGCAAATCCAGACGGTTCAACGTTTAAGGGCACAGCTCAACAAAGTTCTCATCCACGGTTATGGTCTTTGGTGTGGTTTTAAGTGACGGCCACACCATGCCATCTTGCATCTTCGAAGTCGGATTGAAAGTCAACACCAATGTGTACCTGTATTTCTTTCTTTTTTAAAATTTTTTATTCACTTCATATATCCCCTCCTCTGCGGGAGATTTGACCTTCTCTCACTTTTTCTTTTCGTTTTCTTTCTTTCTTTCTTTCTTTCTTTCACTATCTTCCATCATTTATGTATTCATTGTCCTTTCCTCCTTTCCTTCTCTTTTCTTTTTCATTTTTCCATTTTTGTTCCTCCATAGATTTATCTCCCCTTTTTTGTAATTTTTTCTTTCTCACTTTTTTTTGTTTTCTCTTCTTTTTTAAGCTTCTTTTTTATTTACTTCATTCAATTCTTCCTGCCACATTTGTTCATGTAGGTGAACAAGGAATCCAGTTCGACGGTCGCTTTAAGCGCCGACCTGTATTTTCTCTTGTTTAAACAAACCGATGTGCAGACGAGTTTTTACTCCCTTTTCGTTGATATGTGTTGGGCGGCTTTTAAAAATTGACTTCGAAATCGACCTATCTCTGCCCAGGTCTTTATTCAACCCGCTTTCTCTTAAATCATATCTTACTTTCTCGCAATGGCAGAAAGGACACGTTTTGCACAACACCATTTTTTTTTTTTACAACTTCCGGCTAAATTATTGAATACTAATTTTCTTTAAATTAAAAAATACAATTATTATTATTATTATTATTGCTGTTGTTGTTATTGTTGTTATTATTATTATTATTATTATTATTATTATTATTATTATTATTATTATTATTATTGTTGTTATTATTATTATTATTATTATTATTATTATTATTATTGCTGTTGTTGTTGTTGTTGTTATTGTTGTTGTTACGAACTGACTTATCTCTGTCCAGGTTTTTATTTAACTCTCAAACCATTTCCTATCATATCCTCCCATGTCTTCCTTGATCTATCATTGCCAACTTACCCTACTACTACAACTGCTCTACGTCTATAAACTCAAGAACCTATTCTTACAACGTGACCATACCATCTTAGTCTCCTATTCTGCATAACCTTCTTGTACTCTCAAGCATAAAGAATCGGTTTTATGGTAAAATGTGCTTTTTTGATTATGACTTATGCTAGGGTGCCTCGAATCTATTTGACCCAAAATTGTTTTAAGAAATAATACCAGTCGATAGTCACACACACACACACACACACACACACACACACACACACACACACACACACACACACACACACACACACACACACACACACACACACACACACACACGCGCGCGCGCGCATGCGCGAGCATATATATACTTATATATATATATATATATATATATATATATATATATATATATATACATATATATATATATATTAGCAGCAAGTCGCTATCAAGGCACGTTTGATTAAATACGACCGTTTTCTTTATTTCTTTATTTTTCTGGTGATTTTCTCGATCTGCTGAGCATTTTTCTCGTTTCAATTGGTAAGCAGTGTATCAGGTTACCGAGTGATTTTTTGTAAGCCATTTTTTTCTAGCACTTTCGATCCTTCTTCGTCGTCAGGAGCAATTTTCTTGTTAAAAAGTTTTTTTTTGTTGCGTTTTTATGTGTAACTAGCCTGGGTGCTCGGCGTTGCCCGGGTGTTTGGAGGTATGTGTTAAGCAAAAAAAAAAAAAAAAGTGGTAGTAGGCAGGCAGGCTTGTACCCGTACCGCGAAGGGGGAAAAGAACGTGACCCCCCCCCTAAAAACGTCCATCGCCAACGAATGTTTTAGTTAAGGCTAGTTAATCGAAAAGAGGGGATGATTTTCGAAAACATCGGCGAAAAAAGCGACCCCTCTCTGTAGAAAAGTTCCTAGTTGAGGGTGAAGGAATTAATGTTTTTAGCCAATTTTTTGGTATTTGTCGTCCTAAGGGCCAGGTTTAAGAACAATATCGATATCGTGAAAATCCGTTGCCCCTGTCGAAAGTTTTAGGCATACATACATACATACATACATACATACATTTAAACAGACAGGTGAGATTTATATTATAGATTAATTTTATTTTACTTTTTATTTATCGGTTTAATTTTATTTAATTATTTTTTGTCTGTAGCTCATTTGGTAGTAATTGTATGTTTTTTTGGGTAAATTTATATCATCAAATTCTTTATTTTCATACAAGATTACATAGACATTTTTAGGTTTTAGGTTTTAGGCACAGATAAAGAGTGGGTTTATTTTTTAGTGTTTTCAACTAGACGAGTGTTTCTTGTGAAAGTTTGGCGAGGGGGGACCATAGATTGAAGCTCAGTGGAGCACTTGCCATGAAAATAACGATAAAGCAGAGACAACTCTCATATATATATATATATATATATATATATATATATATATATATATATATATATATATATATATATCATTAATTAGAAATGTTATAGCCATAACATATAATTATCATGGTCGTAGATTAATTGACGACCTTGTATATATAACCGATAACGAGAGAAAAAAAACTCTAATATATCCAAAGGAGTTAGAATTAAATTTTGAACATAGAGGAACACACGCTATATTTCTGGATTTCGATCTAAAAATTGAGGATGAAATTTTTTTTTTTTTATAAAATATTTGATAAAATAATCTCCTTCACCTTTCTAATAGTTTGTATGCCGCATAAAAATAGTGCCTGTATCATATATATGCTTTACGGTAGCATTATGTCTGAGTTTCTGAGAATAGCTCGCGTTACCTTAAAATTAATAGATTTTATACCCCCGTTTCTAGCTTAGTAATAAAGTTACTTCCATGGCAAGTGCTCGTCTGATCTCCAATCTCTGGTCCCCCCCTCGCCAATCTTTCACGATAAACACCCGTCTAGCTGAAACCACTGTCAAAAATGTTCCCCACTCTTTAACTGTGCCAAAACCAAAACGTAGATTCCATGAACAAAGCTTCTTTTTTTAGAAGTGCACACCTGTGGAACTCTATTCCGTTTGCCTGTTTCCCACCTGACTACAACCTGGATATCTTCAAGTCCAACATAAACAAATTCCTGATGAATCGCCCCCTTAAGTAAGACAATTTATCAAATCTCCAATACTAACGATTACTACGATACTATCCCATCGATTACTGTATACGCAATAACCCTTATCCCTGAGTGGCTTCTGGGCCTTGATAAGTGGGGACTAGATTGTAAAAAAAAGATGATAAAAAAGGTGGGGATAAAACTAAAATATTTAAACAGTTAAAAAAAGCAATTGTTCGTTATCCTGATGCTTTTAGATTGTATAAAACTAATAAAGCTATATTCATAAAGAAAATCCAAAAACTACATGTATAATCATAATTGGCGTGTATATATATATATATATATATATATATATATATATATATATATATATATATATATATATATATATATATATAAAGAAAGAGAGCAAAGCATAAAACGAAGAAAAAAAGATCAAACTGACCACAGAGTAAAAATAAACTGAATAAAAAAAGAAAAAAAGAAATGTTTGAGCTACCTAGTTTTAGGGTTAGTGTTCGGGTTAATAGACAAATCACATAATGGAATGTATAATCTTCCATCGATTACATATTGTATCAGAAATATTTGGTAGATAACAAAGTTGACAAAATCGTTATACACACGTACACATTTTTTATTTCAGTCTTTAATCAGTTCATATGTGTGTCACATTGGTATAGTGGTAACGTCACCAGCTTTGAATGCTACAGTTTTGGTTTTGATTCTAGCTGATGGCACCCAAATACTTTTTTTTATTTTTGAAATCACGACTCAATAATAATATATACGAAATCTTGACAAATTACAATATCATATTTAAGCGTATTTTACGATCGCGCAAGCCATCCCCACTCGTATCAATCTATCTATCTATCTATCTATCTATCTATCTATCTATCTATCTATCTATGAACTCTTTTTCTGTGTCAACGGCGTGTATATTTGTGTGTGTGTGTCAACGGCGTGTATATTTGTGTGTGTGTATGTGTATTGGGGTAGAGAAGGCTCCCGTAAGCTGTGGTGAAGGCAACCTTTCTAGGAGAAGCAAATCTCTGATTTAAAATAACCATAAAGCGGAAGACCAGTACCCGCATTAAGCTGGTCTGCAGTTTAATTTTTTTGCTGGCTATCTTGCTCTTGCTTGTTGCTGGATCTCAACATTTTGAACCGAGAGAGAGACTTAGCTGTCGTACAAAGCCAAGACTCTGTAACATCATATTTGTATAGATACTCCCTCAGACATTTGGGCTCATGAATTTTAAATGTCTGAGGGAGTGGCACTCGTCTGACAAGACGTTGCAATCATCATCATCTATCTATATATATCTCTCTCTCTCTCTCTGTCTCTCTCTCTCTCTCTCTCTCTCTCTCTCTATATATATATATATATATATATGGGAAGAAAGAGAGAAAGAGAAATAGATAGATAGATAGATACAAAAATAGAATGTGAGAGAAATGCATATATAGAGAGAGAAAGAGAGGATGAAAAGAAAAACAGTGAAAAGCTCAAATCGACGGTAGGGAGTTGAATAACTGAAAAGCGAAAGAAATATGTGATGAGTTTTTATTCTTGTTTAAACAAGCACTTGATGTGCAACCAGTTTTTATTTCCTTTTCGTTTGATTTGTGAGACAGATTCGTCGATTAAGCATATAAAATAGAAACAATAAATTGTTCTGATTTTTTTCTTCTTCTGGGAATCAAATACAGAGCCGCATCGAATAACAACTTCATTCATAAATTTCAAATCAATTAAAACGAGAAGTGAATTCTTAAAACGAGGTCATTCGTTATGCGCGTCTAGAAAAGAAAAGGCTATTTCTACTGCAAGCAAGGCAGACTGATGGAATAGCCGAGCCTTTTAAAGAGGTTCGTGGACGCAGCTAAAAGTGCTATTTATATTGGGAAGGAAAAGGTTTCTTAAAGAGTCGCGTGAACACAACTGAATCTGTTATTTGTTATGGAGGGAAAAATCCCCTTAAAGATGTGCGTCAGGAAAGGTCGAAGTACTATACGACCTCCCTGGTTATATTGTGTCCGAGATGGCTCTATTTGCTGATGATACAACGCTTTATAACATGGACAAGGAAATCTAAGACAATGGCAGAATCGGTGGGAGAGGAGTACAACGTCGTAGCACGCCTTCTGAAGCCAAGCCTAGGTTTCTTTGGACATGCGGGCTGGCGCCGAGTCCTGAATAATGAATGCACAAGTTTAATCATCACAACGATAAAATGTTCAATCCCCTCTGAATCATTTAGGCGTGATAAAAAATGGAAGGCATGACCTTTGAAACGACTTTTGTATATATAAATCTTATATCGGGTTGACAAGAAAGTTCTTGCGGGTTTTAGCTTTTAATTCCAAGTGAACATTTTATACCTCAAACAAAAATTTATTGATAGAAATAAGCACCATCAGAATCATTTGCCAACGCAAAACAACTGCATTTATGCCAGTAACGTAAAAATTTCGCAATCTGATTGCGATGTAGTCGCTGAATGGCATTTTTCATATCGCTTAGGTTTTTACAGCATTTGTCGACATGCTTGAAAAAATGGTAGTCAGTAAGGTGAAATGTCTGGAGAGTATGGCGGATGAGGTAGTGTTTCATAGCCCAATTCGTTCAACTTCTGCAGGTCGGTTTAGCAACGTGTTGTGGGGCATTATTGTGGAGGAGAATTGGGTATTTTCTGTTGACTAATGCTGGGTGCTGTTGTTGAAGTTTCTGATGCATTTCATCCATTTGTTGACGGTGCTTCTCCGCCATAATGATTTCGCCTGCATTAAAAAAAACAAACAAACAAAAAAATGTAATAGATGAGACCGGTCACAGACCACCAAACAGTCAACATGAATTTCTGCTAGTGCAATTCTGGCTTCGGAAGTGTCGTCGAACTTCGTCGGCGTCTAACCACTGAGCTGAGCGTCGCCGGTTGTCGTAAAGAATCCACTTTTCATAACAAGTCACAACCTGATCGATAAACACGTTATTTTTGTTGCGTAAAAGAAGGGAAGATGACACTTCATAATGGCGTTTCTTCTGGTTGTCGTGATTCATCTTGTTTTTTTTTTTTTTGTCTTTCTAATATTTCTCAAGTGGATGGAAATCGACGAATACGGCAAGTCTAATTCTAGATTTGCATTAAATGTTACACGTAGTAATTAGGTACAAATTTACCAATTTCAATTTTTTCGTATGAGACCTTAAGCCTTAAATTTGATATATTTTCTAGAATATAAAAATAGTGTTTTGAATTTTAATGAAAATTGGAGACGGTGCTATATTTTTTTTTAGATAAGATTTTTAAGTTAAATTCGTTTTACGGTATATTTTATGTAAACGTTAAATAAAAGTATAGAATGCTTTTAATATAAGCGTCCCCACCATCTCCACCTCAAGAATGAGTTTCTTAATAATAACACTATTATTTCAGCACGGTTCGCATTCTGTATAAGAGCCCAAAATTGGAGCACTCATTCCGAATATACGCTTCGCATGATGACATAAAAATGGCGCAAACAGTTCTTCTCGTGTTATTAATTTTATCTGTCCTGGGACGGGTGTTCTTTAAACATGTGTGCATGCGTGCGTGTGCAGCGTGCGTGTGTATATGTATGTTGTGTGTATGCATGCGTGTGTATTGTGTGTGTAGGCATGCGTGTATGTAGTGTGTGTATCATATGTGTGTGTGCATGTTGTGTGTGCTCTGTGTGTGTGTGCATGCATGCGTGTGCGCATGTGTGTTGTGTGTGTGTGTTGTGTGCACGTGTGCGTGCGTGTGCGTTGTGTGTGTTTGTGTTTGGGTGTAATGACATTCCATTGATTAGAAAAACAGAAGAAAGAAGATTCAAATTTCAAGATGCAAATATTTATAGACATTTTATCAGACGATCGATTGACCCATAAAACGGCAATATCAGTCAAGTATTGCTATTTATAGCCACACCGGAAATAAAATCCATTTCGTCCATTTTATTACTTCCGCCAAGAGGAGACACTGTTCCTTTTTTTATTGGCCGACCGGGATCAAGGTACAACAAAACTTCTACTCAGATTCCCAAAACAATTTGTAGAATGATAAGTATCGGCCCATAATAGAATCTGGCACATTTTTTGGCGCAGATTTTCTTTTTCGTGGGGAAAGGGATTATCCTAAAACGGACCCCAATTAGAACCAAGACGGAAACGAGTTGTGGGTCAGGGGGTCATCAATCGATATTAATTAAATAATCAGAGGCCATCTGAGAAAGAGAGATGCTGGAACTTAGTAGAGGCTTATTTTTATGACTTTGTCTAAGGCATGCTTCTCAATGGAGGTGAAATTCACCCCAGGGGAGAATTTTAGGTTCTTGGGAGGATTTTTAACCCATTTATATATTACTGTCTTTTTCTTGATTTTATTTACAGAATTCGGAGCCCATCATGAGTATGAAAAAAATACGACCATTCCTATATTGAATATGGATTCACATCCATCAGCGTAAATGGAGAAGAAATGCCTCAGTGTTTTATTATTTGTAGTAAAGTTTTGACATGATTCTATGAAGACAATATTTGCAAAATGTCCATCCTCATCACAAAGACAAGAATAAAGTTTTTTAGAACATGGGGATATTCTTAAAAACAAGTGAAGCATGCATGGTCCCCCATGAATGCACAGTGAACGAGGCATAAAAATGACTAAGTTCAGCATTTACCACTCCCCTTGCCCCCAAAGTCCCCAGGCAACGTCAAATCATGATGAAAATGAACAAACGGTGCAGTTTTAGGCCTTAATATATGTAAATTTGAGTTCTGCACCATGCAAAAAAAAAAAAAAAAAAGAAATGACTAATTCCATCATTTGCTACCCCTCATTTAGCCCCCAAAGTCCCCAAGGCTTAACATATTTAAATTTGAGTTCACCATGCAAAACTGCTAAATGGACATACACAGAAAATTTTGGACAAATATGGTAAAATAGTCCCAAAACTTAGAGTGTTTTTATTAGCCCTAAAAGAGCCCCTGAGCACTCCCAAGAGTTATCGCGAAGTATAGACAAACAAAATTATATAGAAATCAGTTACAACTTGTCAGAAAGTTTTATAAAAATCCAAGGCATCAATTTTTTTTATAAGCACAAAAGTGTCAATTTTAACCATTTTAACCCGAAAGACACCCCTAGGGGAGCAACCGGGGTTTTACCGGAAAATTCGTATTGGTAATTTGTTTTACTTATATTATGTTTAATGTTTGTGCACAATTTCAAAAAATTCCAAGGCGTAGTTATTTAGAAAAGTACGGACAGATGAACGGACAAACGGACAAATGTGAATTTACAGGTCCACCCTCCTTTCATCGGTGGGGGGGCAATAAAAAAGATTTGCATATTATTTACAGTACATTTATTGACATAAGCAATCTTGGAAAGGACAGGAAATAACGGTGAGGGAATGACATTATTACAAATTATTAAAGGGGTGCATGCGCCAAGCAAGTTTGAGAACCCTAGTCTAAGAGAAAGACTTGCATTTAGTGCACCAGTCCACATGTGGCAACAATATTTCACACATGACGAATGGTGGCTTTATACAGATAGAGGATATTGGCAGGTGATATAAGTTTTCTATCACGCTAGAATGAGATCACATTCGTTGCAGCAGACTTGGCAGTATCTTCTATGTTTTTTTTTCAATTCGTGTTACTTGAGGATGTTAAGCCGAAGAGGTAGAATGTTGGACTCTCGGGTGCTATCTGCCATGGCAATCAATGGTTGGAAAAGTTTCTTGTGCCGGCCGTGCATCCTTGCTGTGATCATTTGAGATATAAAAGGTACAAGATAAGAGTTGGCTGTAGCAGCATTCAGATGCTCGTGCGCATGCGTGTGTGTAGGGGTCATCTCTATCATTGCACCGATATCTCTCTCGATAACAATATTATAGCATAGACTATATTATACCCAATCCCAAAAGTGATAATACCTAAGACGATGTGTAAGAGAGTGCGTATGAACGCGTGTGAAAATATTAGCAGGAGCTGTAAGATAGCTGTCTTGCCTTAAAAAAAAAACACATGCAAATTAGCTGTTTTGCTGAAAAAATACGTATGCAAATTAGCTGTCTTGCCGAAAAAAAACACATATGCAAATTAGCTGTCTTGCCAAAAAGAAAAAAAAACACATATGCAAATTAGCTGTCTTCCCGAAAAAAAAAACACATATGCAAATTAGCTGTATTGTCGAAAAAAAAATACAAATTAGCTGTCTTGCCGAAAAACAAAACATATGCAAATTAGCTGTCTTGCCGAAAAAAATATGAAAAGTAGCTGTCTTTGTCTTGCCGAAAAAAAAAAACATATGCAAATTAGGAAGTACGAAATGACAAAGAAGAAAGGGCAGAAAAAAAGGACACTATGTGGTCGGGAAAAATTCAGTATTATGTAACGTGATTAGCGTCGCAGCCACAAACAAACCAGCAAAATTCAATTCGGTTTTTCCTTTTTTAACACAAGTCGTTTATTATCATTTTTCATTCCTTCCGTCTCGACGCCAGCCTAAAAGCCTCTTTGTGGCCGCGGGACCACATGTCCATCTCCCCTGGTGCGTTTTTCTTTCTGCTATAGTATACGCCGGCTGTAGACAGCCATTTCCCGTCTTCGACATATCCATCTTTTTGAACTGCACTTTTTCTTCTCCCGACCACGTGGTGTCGTTTTTTCTTCTTTTTCACTTCGCACCTTTCCAACTTTGCATATGTGCTTTTTTTTCGGCAAGCCAGCTATCTTACAACCCTTGCTGATATTTTCCCACGCGTTCATACATACTCTGTTACACATCGTCTTAAGTATTATCTCATTTGGGATTAGTATACTATAGTTCATGCTATACTATTAGGAATCAACCCTCCCAAGCATTATGTTCCCCTACGAGAAACTTGTTTATATTTGACTTGAAAACGGCCATATCATAGTAAGCTGGGAAACGGTGCTGCGGTATTGTGTTTCACAGATGGGATAAGGCCACCGTATTAAGCGTTACTTCTTTTGGAACTACTGTAATATAGTTTATGCTATTCTGAATCACCCCCCCCAAAGCATTTTTTTAATTACATTTTCACCCCAAACAAGGCGCATTGCCACTTTGATGTATGGGGCTACTATCAGGGACATAAGCTACAGGGGTACTGTGTGGGGAGTTGGGCAGCAAGATGTCGGTTCACGTTACACTTGAACTACTGCATGTCAGTACAGTTGGGGACGCAGGAACTCGGAAGGGAATTCCAAAGTCTAACGGTTCTGGAGAAGAAACTACTGGAGTAGAAGGCTGTCTTACATCTAAGGATCTCAACTGTGAAGAGGTGGGATTTTGCTGCTTGTCGGGTTTGTCGGGGGCATTTACGTCGAGGGGGTACAAGTGCTTGCAGTTCGTCGAAGCATTCACCGTTAAAGTACTTGTAGAACAGGCAGAGGGATCTTACATTACATCGATGGGACAGAGGCTGAAGTTTAGATGACAGTTCAGGACCTATCAGGTTGGCGACTCTCTTATCCATCACCTTACAGATGCTAAACTTTATGCTCTCCTACGGGGTGGGGTAGTTTACTATGCGAGGTGTCTTAAATAAGCTTTCAGATTTTTCGTACAGGCATTTAAAATTGTTGTAAACTCTTGGCAGGATAAGTCGAATCAAATGTTATTTCTGCTGTTATTGTTTAAACATTTTTTACTCCAAATGGCTTTATTTTTAAACTTTCGTGTATATCTGTCGTTAGCTCAGCGATGATGACGTTTTTGAGAGATAAATAACGACTACGGTCATAGAGGTAAGTTTTCTGGTTTCGAATTTAGCTGATGTCATATATTTTTTCGTAACTTTTGATACCATTAGTATATATTGGATAATAATCAATACAGGATTGGCTCTATAATAAGAAATAAAATATCTGCATGGATTAAAATGTTTATGCGCATTTTACTATCGGGCAACGCCGGGCGTCCAGCTAGTAGATAAATAAATAAATAATACGTCAAGATTAATGCATGAATGTTAATATAAAGTTTGGGTTGAAAAAAAAAAAGAGAAAAAAAAAGAAATTAGGTCACTAATTCTGCTTTAATTTTTAAAACGATATTTTTAATTTATCGCTTGATAAAATTTCATAACTAATTTCAACAGATTCCAATTGTCCCATTTTTTTTTCAACAGATTTCAATTGTCCAATTTTTTTTCCACGGATTCCAATTGTCCCATTTTTTCCACGGATTCCAATGTCCTATTTTTTTTCCACAGATTTCAATTGTCTCATTTTTCCCACAGACTCCAAATGTCCCATTTTTTCCACAGATTTAAATTGTCCCATTTTTTCCACGGATTCCAGTTGTCCCATTTTTCCACACAGAGTCCAATTATCCCATTTTTTTCCACGGATTTCAATTGCCCCATTTTTTTCCACAGATTCCAATTATCCAATTTTTTCCACAGATTTCAGTTGTCCCATTTTTCCCCGCAGACTCCAATGGTCCCATTTTTTCCACAGATTCCAATTGTCCCATTTTTCTCCTCAACTCAATACTACAAGTCATAATCTCATTTTAATCGAAATCAGAAATTAAACAACAAATATCGAAAAACTACATCAACATTTATCAAGTATAATATTATTGAAGGAGAATTCTAAAATCGAACACAGTTATTAAAAGTTAAAACGAATACATTTTTTTCAATTGATACATAAATCTTAATTTAATTTATGTAAAAATTCTAAATGGTAAACTTACACAAATCTATTTTTACACGGGTGTTATCGCTTATCAAGGTCTGAAGGCCACTCGAGGATAATGGCTAATAGTGAAACACCAGCGTGACGGGCGGTAGTGGTAGAAACTGGGTAGAATTTGATTTAGAGTACGGTTTAATAAGAACCTGTTTACACTGGACGCCCATGTTGTAGACAGCTGGAAACCAGCCTCAAGGTATAAAGTTCAACAGATGAGCAGTTTTTGCCAAGAAACTTTGCACATTGAAGTTGCGTTTAATTTTAAGCACAGATAGAAATCCGGGGAAATTGTTTACAGTGGTTGTAGGTAGACGAGTGTTGTTGTGTGAAGCCCAGATGAGCACGTATCATAAAAATAAGGAGAGAGACTTGCAACGTTTCTTCCGTTGGAAAGAAGTTCCAAGGAGGAGAAAAGGGCATCAATTACTAGAATTCGAAGCCAGGGTTGAACCCTCTCCATGCGAGAAAGGGTGCTCTGAACAGTTCCTATTCAAATATAGCAAGAATACTCCTTCTGATGACATATTTGGTTCTTATGCAAATAGAGGATTGCGTCTGGAGTGTGGTACCTTCTGGAGCGTTAGAATAATACAACGATTTTTCGAGCGACATTGGCAACATATTTAATATAAATCTTCCATTCTAGGTCAGGAGTGAAGGCCAACTTCAGAAACTTGTGGAAGAAGGATTCTTCTTCTTCTTCTTCTTCTTCTTCTTCTTCTTCTTCTTCTTACTCTTTAACTGGAGCTAAATGGACATCAGAGCGTTGGCGGTGAAAAAATATTTTTAAGCATAAAAATGTGAAAATCATAAATTAAAAACAAACTCATTGTTTATTTATGTTTTATTAAAACTTCTGCAAACTACAAATTCTGCGTAAAATTAGAATCACATTCACTGTAGTTACCGAGGATTCTTATCTTAAACACCACTGAGTGTTGTCAACGTGTCGTTTAATGAAATATGTTCAGTCCAATCAAACTTAAACCCCATCCCTCGTCCCCAGGGACCACTCTCCTCTTCGCCTCAGCAGGTAACCGTCTTGCTCCATGACATCTCCAACGCGACACGTAACCGGAGTTTGATATCGTGACTTAAATGACATTTATGTTCGGTCTGTTTTGTATTGTCTTTTCCTTTTTTGTTTGTTTTGTTTTGTTTGTTTTAGTTTATTTTTATTTTATTTATTTAGCACTAGCAGGACCTGTTGAAATTCCGCAGCTGACTCTTTCATATGTAATATATTGATGTTGGCATTCTGTGAATATTCAGTGTAAATGGAAACGCTCTGATATTTTGTTAAACTGAAAAAGTATTTATCTTAACTAGTAGCGACCCCCCCCCTCCACGTGAATATGATATTTTAATTTTTTCAGATTTCGTATATATTATTATAGAGTCAATTGTCTATCCATTCTTATATATTATATAAAGTTGTGATTAAAAAGAAAAATTAATATATATATATATATATATATATATATATATATATATATATATATATATATATATATATACATATTCATATGACTTGGGTGAATTAGCTTGAATCAAAACCAAAACCGACACTTATGAAGAATTCTAGGCAAAATTATTTATAAAAAAAAAAGTAAATGACTTGCATGCAATCAGCTAGAATCGAAACCGAAACCAAAACTTATGAAACATTCTCGGTAAAATTATTTATTACAAGAAATGGAATGTCATAACAATTAAACGACAGTCACTCGAAAAAGAAACAAGATGTAAGTGTGACACACAAAATATCACACACGCTATCGTATTAATATATAGATATTTTTGATAGCATCAGAAGATGATATTATGCCAAACCAACATATACTACACTATCCTCGCCCCGTAGGGGGATATAATCCGTGGGAGGATAGATTCATAATAGCATAAATTATATTACACTAGTCTCAAAAGGGCAGGAAATGCATAAAAGGATAGCCTTATCCAGTTTGCGGAACAAAATATCGCAAGACTGCTTCCCAGCTGGCCATAACATCATAATCACGTATACACACACCTGTTTTTGTTAGATCATCGCAGTTAAGCAACGTTGAATCTGGACAATACCAGATGGGTGGCCATCTGGAGATTCTAGGCGATGTACATATGACAACGTTGGCACTTCCGGTAGCTCTTGCATCTTGCCTGGTCTCCAGCTGTCTCGACCATGTTCTGCCGCTGGACTCAGCTATTTGGAAGAAAGGGTGAAGTCGGTTCTGTGCTAACTAGTTTCCTTTTAAACAAAACCCTAGCACAAATCATCCATCATCCCTAGGATGTTCAGATGGTTTTCATGATTTTTCCCACGGACAAATATTACTATTATTATTTTTTTTTTACTACAATTCAATTTTTCAATTTTTCGTTTTTTTTATAAAAAAATATACTACTTTCGGGCGCATATTTTTATTAGCCTGAGAAGACGGTATTATAAAAAAACACATACGAGGTGCTTTCAATAACTTTCCAGACTTTTGTCATATGGGTACTTTAATTGATAGTACACACATGAACATCTAGTTCACTTCGAAGTAATCTCCTCCGGCTGCAATACACTTGTCGTACTATTCTAACAACTTCTGGAAGATGCCATGGAAGTCCTATTGTGTGGACGTGTCAATGACCCTCGTCACAGCCTCTTTCATCTCCCCAATTGTCTCATAACAATAGTCTCTAAGATTTTCCTTGAGCTTATGGAATAGCCAAAAGTCACAGGGAGCAAGACCTGGACTATAGGGAGGGTGAGGAACTGTCCTGATGTTCATCTTGGTCAAATATTCTGTAACAAGGATAAAGCACCCTTGGAAAAAATTTCGCACAAATCTTCCACATCTTCAGTTTCTCACAAATAATTGTGTGTACAGTTCCCACACTGACATCAAACTGTGCACTTATTGTCTCTATAGACACACGACGGTCCTTATCCATAAAATTCTTTATTTGGCCAATCAACTTTGGTTTTCTGACTTCCTTACTCCTTCCATACCTCTCGTGGTTTATTACATTAAAAAATGATGCCCAATTCATGCAAGATGGTCCAAAAGCAGTCTGAAGAATTCCATACGTTTCTTTGGCAATTTTCCAAGTTTAAAACAATTTTATTGCATATCGTTTTTCTAAAGTGTCTTCACGTCCAGATTGCATTTTTGAAATTCACCAGGTGTGACAATAAGGCTTTAGTAGAGTGTATTCCAATTCTTGCTGTAGCCGTTCATTTGAACCTGAAATCATAAAAATTAGTCAGTCATCTCATAAGATGTATAGCAATAACATACTGAATTTTCAAGAGTCTACAATAATTTTAAATGCCTTTACAAAATGTCTTAACCGATCATTTGTCCGAAACATTGAGGTTTCTTCCCACAAAAAAAGCCAGTCTTCAAGTTGTAGGACTGGCGACTTAAATCACCTTAAGAGGACCTCTGGTTTTAACCGACTATTTCTCCGAAACATTAACATGTCCAGTGTGGCGATAAATATATGATTATTAAAAATGGATAAAATCCGACGATATCAGATTAAAATTGAGGCGGAGAGACCTAGAGGCCTCGATTTTAATCGTATATATATATATATATATATATATATATATATATATATATATATATATATATATATATATATATATATGATACCTAAACCAAAATATGCAGAGAAACCATTAACATGGGCGCCTATTGATCCAGCCAGTTGGCTCTTAAAATTTGTGTTCAAACAAAACCGAGCTATGGCCGAGCTTTGAAGAGGCGCTCGTCGTTGTTTAAACCAACAGAACAAAGATGACCGCATTTCCGATATGAACATTTAAAGAGAAATGATAAATGATAGGGCCGCTGCAAGAAGGGTAGGCTCTCTCTACCGTGCTAGAAAACTTCAAACACCCGAAAGTATCCTGTACCTCTATAAGGCCACCATTCGCCCATGTATGGAGTACTGCTGCCACATCTGGGCTGGTGCATCTGCTACTAGTCTCTCGCTCCTTGACAAGGTTCAAAAGAGAGTCGCAAACCTGATAGGCCCTGAACTGGCATCTAAGCTTCAGCCTCTGTCCCATCGACGAAATGTTGCATCCCTCTGCCTTTTCTACAAGTATTTTAGTGGTCAATGCTCTGACGAACTGCAATCACTTGTGCCCCCACGACGCGAGCACCCTCGATAAACCCGACAGGCTACTAAATCCCACCCCCACACTGTAGAGATCCCTAGATGTAAAATATCTTTTTACTCCAATAGTTTCTTCCCCAGAACCGCAAGACTCTGGAATTCCATTCCAGGTCCCTGCTTCCCCAACAGTACTGACGTGCAGAAGTTCAAGTGTAACGTGAACCGACACCTTGCTGCCCAAATCCCTACATAGTACCCCAGTAGTTGTTGTCCCCGATAGTAGCCCCCTACACCAAAGTGGCAATTTGCCTTGTTTGGGGTGAAAATGTAATAAAAAAATAAATAAATAAAATATACAAAATAAAATTAAAGATAACTGAATTGGATTTTAATCATGAAAAAAAAAAAAAACGAAAATTTGGTTGTAATAAAGTTCATCTCATACTATTTTTTAGACCAATGATGCATCACGTTTCAAAGCCAAAACCTACTCGAGGATTTTGGTCAGATTTTTGAAGTGTTAGTAGCAAGACTGGTTACTGCTGACCAGTGTTTATGGGGTAGGTATAAACATTGAATAGAAAAAGACTAGCGAGGTATCTTCTGTAAGAGAAGAGATTCAGAAAATAATCTATCTATCTATCTATCTATCTATCTATCTATCTATATATCTATCTATCTATCTATCTATCTATCTATATAAATGTCACTTTATGCGTGTGAGTTCTTTTCTCATATGTTCCGAAACGGCTGAGCCTGTTTGGCAAATTTCACGCAAAGCTAATTTATATGTCTGGCAGTGTTCTTAGTTATGTTTTGTAGAGAAATTCATCCGACAAGTATCGAAAATCGAAAAAAAATCTAATCGTAAAAATAGCTTTTTCTTCTCTTATAGATAAAAAGAATAATTTTTAGCATTAACTGTCAAAATCTTTTTATCTATAAGAGAAGAAAGACTATGTTTAAGATCGTCAAGTTCAAATATCAGCTGACGTTATATTGTAAACAAACACAGACGGAATTTGATGAACTACATTATTATCATTATTATTTATTTATTTTTGCGAATTAACCCATCGAGAAAATTATTCTTCGTAATATATAATAATCACCAGAGGATTAATTCTATAATAATCCATACGCAATCTGTATAATTTAAAATATCATGTTTAAGCATATTGTACGACCGGGCAACTCCAGACATTCAGCTAGTAGAGATTAAATTAATTAAACTACAATCTTTTATTCTGTGGCGATTAGTTTTCAATGGAAAAGAATACAAGAACAATGAATGTATTTGTAGTGAATAGGCATCTAAAGGAGTCCAATATTTACGAAGTCAGTTCCATGAATTGACAAAGGATATTGAGTCATTTCCGGAAACAGTTGAAGCAATTTACGATTTTAAAACCACAATCTTTTATTTTCTTTTTCTTTTTGTAAAGAAGTTTATTCGCACATTTTTCTTTTCAGGGGTATTTTTTTTTTTTTAAACTTTAACTCTAACTTACCCCTAACTATAACCATAACCTCTAACATTTACCATAACTTAACCCAAATCCTAACTCTAACTCTAACCATAGCAATTAACCCTAACTTAATCGTAGTCTTAACTCTAACTATACCTTATCTTAACACAAAACCTTAACCCTGTCCCTAACACTAATCTTTATCCTACCCCTAACCCAAACCTTATCTTAACCCTCCGCATGCTTAGTGTCGTCTGTCTTTTTATATTTTTCGCTGTTTTAAAATCGTAACTGCTGCAGTGATTTCACTGACAGAATCAGGATTCTTCGTCAAAATTATCAAATCTGGATTTGTAATAAAATGACAAGAGATTTTAAAGGAATGCAAAAGAAAATAAAATAAAAAAGAATACGAAATCAATGAAGAAGGGAAGAAGAAAGAAAGGAAGGAAGTTACGGAATAGAAGAGAAGGAAGAAATGATTAAGAAAGAAAGAAAGACAAGCAAGGAAACAAAAGAAAGGAAGACAGATAGCAACTAAAAATGAAAACAAGAAGACTTAAAAAAAAACAAGAAAAGACAAACAAAAGAAAATAAGGTAAAAAAAGAAAGAAAATAAACAAGCAGGAAACAAGAAAACAACGCAGAAAGAAAGAAAGAAAGAAAGAAAGTAAGAAATAAAAAGAAATAACAACGCGGAAAAGAAATAAGAAAGCAAGAAAGTCAGAAAGAAATAATAAAAAAATGCAAGTAGATCAGAAAGGATGATAGAAATTAAAATTCAAGAAAGAAAAAGAAAATAATAATTGATAAGAAACGAGCATATAAAAAAACCGAGAATAGATTTAAATGTTAATCGTAAATATGAAATGTCAGCGGGTCGAAAAAAAGAAAGAAAGAAGGAAAGAGTGAACCATTTCTACAAATCGGCCAAAATCGAGGGCAAGTAGTAAAAATAGAAACCTAAATCAATCCGAAACGAAAATAATAAAAATAAGATAAAAAAATAGTAAAATCGGGTTTAAGATAAAAAAAAAAAAAACGAAACCCAGGTTCCCCATCTCCACCCTCATAAAAAAAAAAAACATAAATATAAAAAAAATAAAATATAACTTGTTTGAGTTGACGACAGAGCTTCTTTGTGTTTCCTGCAGGGACCTCTAAAAAAAAAAAAAAAAGAAAAAAAAAAAAAGAAAAAAATGCCCCCTTCCCCAACCCCTGAGTCCTAAACCCTAACAGCCGGTTTACGCCACCTGGTTTTTACTGAAGGAAAGAAACGGGCAAGTTTTCCAGAAGTTCCTTTTTATTGTTTGTTTCTGTCCTTCGAAGCACAAACAAGTATTAAAAAATAAAATAATAAAAAAGATGAAGTTCATTCCTGTTTGATTAAACATAAAAAAAGAAAAAAAAAGAAAGAAAAACGGAAATAAAAATGAAAGTCGACATCTGGTGTATATATGTTTAACTCCAGGCGGGCCCCTAAAAACTCGACGTTCACCTTTTCGGAACCAAAAAAATCGCAAAGACTGAAAACAAATGGCTACCAAGAGAATAACGCTGTGGTTTCAGACAACAACCTTAAACATCTGCGGAGTTAAGGTCCGTCTTGGGAAAAATCAATTCCATTTAAAACCCAGGAATATAATTCATACTAAAACGTCCATCCACGCAATAAACAACACCCACCCTCCAGCATGCTAGAAAATTACTCCCACTGAAGAGTATCGTATAACTCTACAAAAACACAACTCGCCCATGCATGGAGTATTTTCGCCACATCTGAGTAGATATATCTATCACTATTCTCTCATTCTTACACAGGGTCTAAAAAAGTCTCCAATCTGATAGGTCCCGCATTATCGGCCAAACTTCCAACCGCTGTCCAATCGCCGTATTACTGTCTCTGTTTGACATGTACTGTAATGGAATGTGCTCCGATGAATATATAGCACTTGGTACCCATTAACGTATATAATCTCGACTAACATAAAAACAGCAAAATCCAACCCCTTCACTGTTGAGGTACTTAGATACTTCGGCGCTAATAGTTTCTTCTCTCGCATTGTAAACTTTGGAATTTCTTTTCCAGTTACCTGCTTCCTTGGCTGTACTAACCTGCAGAAATTTAAATGTAAACAGATATCTCGCCGCTCAACTTCCCACGGTCTTCTATTAGACACGATCTCTACCGTAGTTACTTACGTTCCAATGGAAATATCCATTGTTTCGGGCGACAAGGAATCAAAAACAACAACAAAAACATGTATAACGATTTTTTTTATTAACAAAATAAAACTTCAAGCTGTCCGTTTTACCATTTTAAGGAAACTATTATGCCGATCTAGCTGAAATTTTCTATAAACCTTTTTATGAAGGTGCAGCGAACTCAGTGTTATGGTATTCATTGAATGCACAGTTAGGAATTAATAGGAACTAGTATTCAATGCACAAATGGGCAAAAACTCAATAAAATTCAACCATCAATATGGCATTCTAAATCCAGTCACTTGTGCGTGTTATCAACGGGCTAAGAAGTCTAGCCAATAAATAGAACCTCAATTTGGATTTCTTTCGGTACATTAAAAAAGTTGTCTAATCGAACTCTACTTTTGTATAAACAATTTCGTCTGAAGAAGTATCTAATTACTTGTAACTAGCTGACCGAAACATGCTCATGAATATGTACTTTTTTACGTAGGAGCCACTACTTATCAAGGCCCACAGACCAATCGAGGATAAGGGTTAAAGAGTGTACAGTAGATAAAGGAACAATATCATAGTAATTGTTAATAGTGTAAATTTGTTAAATTGGATTACTTAAGAGGAACGGCTCATCAAGAATTTGTTTACATTAGACTTGAAGACGACCATATTGTAGAAAGCAGGTAAACGGAAGAGAGTTCCACAGGTGTGCAGTTCTAAGAAAGAAACTTTGTTCATGGAATCTACGTTTACGTTTAGGCACAGATAAAGAGTGGGGGAAATTATTGATAGTGTTTTTGGTTAGACGAGTGTTTCTCGTGAAAGTTTGGCGAGCGGGGACCATAGATTGAAGCTCAGACGAGCACTTGCCATGAAAATAACGATAAAGCAGAGACAGGCTCGCAACGTCTCTTCTATGGGAAAAGGTTGCAGAGAGGAGAAAAGGGCATGCCCTACGAGGCGACGAAGTCTATTTTGAACTCTGCCAAGGAAGGATAAGATTTTTCTAGCATCTCCTGCCCAGATGTGGCAAAAATACTCCATCCTTGAACGTATCTGGCTCTTATATAGGTAGAGATATCTACTGGATCGATGGAAGGATCCCACTATTTTTCCAGCGACCTTAACAAAAGATTTGATGTACGTGTTCCAATTCAGATCAGGAGTAAAGGTCAAGCCCAGAAGCTTGTCAAAACATGGGACCTCCCCAAGACTAGAGCGACATATATAGCGACATAAAAATGCTTATGTAAAACAAATAATAAGTATATCATGCTCTGCTTCGGTATTGAGCACTCTTGTATTAACCTCGTTGAAAATTTATTGGTTGTTTCACGTTTCCATATTACTCTGGAATATATATATATATATATATATATATATATATATATATATATATATATATATATATATATATATATATTATTACGAGCGTAAACGGTATACTTTTTATGCACATAATAATATATAATAATAAAAATAAATAAATGCGTTCCATAAAAAATGTATGAAT
>NC_136512.1:1753645-1823645 GCF_053919585.1 Euprymna scolopes | reverse complement strand
TCATAATTGTGAATTAAAAATCAGTTTCAAAAATTGATTTTGATTTTGTTTGTTTTTCCTTTTAATTCCCAATTATGAATCGTTTTACTATATATATATATATATATATATATATATATATATATATATATATATATATATAAAGGAGATTAGAATAATAGTCTAAAGAGCTAAGTGTATTTTAATGTAATAGTGAAATTACTAGTTTAATTAAAATACAGGAAATGCTCGTTGTAATTTAGATATATAATAAGCTCGATAGTTAAATGTCCTAGAGCTAATTCAATATTAAGTAATGTGATTTATAATTTAAAAGTTTTAAAATTTTTAAAATTTAAAAATCAAAATTTAATTAAATTAAAAATCAGTTTCATAAGAAGATTTTTAATTTAATTAATTAAATTTAATTAATTAATTTAAATTTTGATTTTTAAATTTTAAAAATTTTAAAACTTTTAAATTATAAATCACATTACTTAATATATATATATATATATATATATATATATATATATATATATATATATATATATACTAGGATGACGCCTGCCGTTGCCCAGTCGTGCAATACGCTTAAACATGATATTTTAATTCATGCAGATTGCGTATGTATTGTTATGGAATTATTTATTATTATTTATTATTAATTACGCGGAATAATTTTCTCGGTGGACTAATTCGTAAAATTTTTTTTAAAATTATAATTATAATTTTGTTCATCAAATTTCGTCTGTGTTTGTTTACAATATGACGTCAGCTGATATTTGGGATTGACGATAAAAATGGCCTTTTTTCTCTTCTAGATAAAAATAATACTTTTTACAGGGGAATATTTAAGTTACACATGCCAAGGTTATACGTAAAATATTTCCCTAACGTAAAATATTTCCCTAACGTAACGTAAAATATTTGTCTGTAAAAATTCTTTTTTTATCTACAAGAGAAGAAAGACTATTTTTAAGGTCGTATTTTTTTTCGATTTTCGATACTTATCGGATTAATTCAAAACATATCTAAGAACACTGTCAGAAATATAAATTAGATTTGTGTGAAATTTGCAAAAGATAGGCTCAGTTAGTTCGGAATATATGAGGAAGGAATTCACACACAAAGTGATTTATATAAAATAGTATATATATTCATATGTATATATATATATATATATATATATATATATATATGTGTGTGTGTGTGTGTGTGTGTATTATATATGCATGCATTTATAAACATGTATATATGCATATATATATATATATATATATATATATATATATATATATAGTAATTTATAAAATATATATGGCGACTAAGCTTATGGTAGCATTCTCTTGTTATAACTTACTAACTAGCTCTACCTACGTATTGAGCACTTTCGAAGTAAATACTTAAAGTTTACGCATAAATCTATACTTTCGTATATTAAATTTATGTGAGTAAATGAAGTAGTCATATATATATATATATATATATATATATATATATATATATATATATATATTAGGGGAAGACGTGTGTCCGCCTCTCTGCGTGTTTCTTTCTTAAGTGACTATAGAATTGGTAGACAAAGGGGAGACAGCTGTTCTTGTTTGGATTAGATTCTTCTGTCTGAAAAAGAAAAGGAAGTTCTTGAGTTTGTAACAAGGGAATCAAGAGAATACTACCAACAAACAAACCAACAAACAAACCAACAAACAAACAAACAAACCAACCAACAAACAAGCAAACAAGTAATAAAGCTGGAAAACAAAATACCCACCCCGGTTCTCAAGTAGGCATGATGAATTTGATTTAACACGAGCAACTAAAACAAAACTTGCATGTTGGAAGGAAAAGTTCAAAATGTAATTCAGTGGTTAAAGCACAGTATTGGTCGTTCGAAGGTCGTTCGAAGCTTCGTATACGAATTTTAGACCCGGTTTGTCAAAGCTGGGCTATCGAAATAGAAAAATGCAAAAAAAAAAAAAAAAAAAAAAATAGAAAAAATATGCTTGGCCGTTTTCTCTAGGTTTAAAGTGTACTATACGTTTTGATCACACCGCACGCATACACACACCGCACGCATACACACACACACGCACACACACACAAACACACACACAAACATACACACACACATATACACACGCGTGCGCGCACACAGGTATTTTATTTTAGAAACGACGAACTTTAAAATAAATAACAGGAAGCTATTTTTCATACAAATATGTGCATTTTTATAAAGATGAATTTTTAGCATAAATAATTTAAATACATTTTTGAGCACGTGGCACCCGCGACTCGCACTTATATAGCGTACCTTCAAGTTCAAATTTTCATAAACTCTATGCATTAGATAAAGCTATATTTGCGCAATGACGCATCGAATGTTGTCTGTTGTTTTTAATGCTAAAGATGACAGTTCAAGTCTTCCAGGTCAGTTGTGCATTATTGTGAGGGATATTGTTTCATACTCATTTTAATGTAGGAAATAGCTTGTTTTGTTTTCAAAGGGATTTAGAATAAACCATTTTGACTTGAACATAATAAGTTGGTCTAAAATAATGTCGTTTTTTGACGTAAAAAATGATAAAAACGAAATTATTTTTGCACCGACCTAATATTTTATATGTTTGTGTTTGGATTGTTTTATTTTTGGAGGGATCACGGAAGTTTTCAAATTTAAATAACCTGGCTGGAGGTGGGGAAAAGTAAATATAATGTATAATGTGTTTAGTCAATACTACAAAAGGTAAAATAAATTTGACTTTATTTCTATAAAGAGAAACAGTTTAGTTCTAAGCTTATAGATCGTTTATAATTGACTATTCATCCTGCCATTGTGAAAAAAGATCATTAAATATAATAAATACAAATAGAAAATTTTTTTTAAATAAGAAACTGAATAAAAAAAAAAGAAAAGAAAATCCCATTCTGAGCGACGAATAAATAATTTTGTTTTATTTACGATGTTTTTTCAAAGTCGTGTCTGTTTATCGTTATTTTATTTCTTGGATTCAGATAAATACTGGACACTGAAATATTAAAATTTCAAGTCATTTTAATATTAAAATAAATGGCAAGCGAGATTGCTCGACGCTTAAGACACTTGACGTTAACAGAGAGTTATCCGTTGACACTTGGATTGAAACTCTTTGTGAAAGAAGGGGTGCAGCGGTTGCGTCGTCGTTGTGGTGGTAAGATGAGTGACGACTAAAATTATAAAGGAAGCGGGGGAAGAGATCCCTATTAGGCAGATTTTTCAACAACGAACGGAAATGCCAAACCACACACGAAATAATGCGTATGTGGAAAAGTGCGCAAAAACCATCGAGGCTTAAGAATCTACACAGGCCGGATGAAATGGCTGGAGAGAGAGAAAGAGAGAAAGAGAAAGAGAGAGAGAGAGAGGGAGAAAGAGAGAGAGAGAGAGAGAGGCAGAAGCAATGTGCAGGTGCAAGACCTAGTAAAAAGAGGGCCAGGAATCACACCACAGTGTCCAGACACTCCAAGCTGAAGTTTCACCTCCTTACATATTTTTACGATTTTGAACACCAGAAAATCAATCATAACTTTTGTTTTACTGAACGAAAATTTAAATTGTTTTTCACATAATTTTTTGAAATTTGGTAAAAAAAATGAGTGAGCGGTGAAGCTTTAAAGCAGTTCTAAATGACTAAAACTGCCACTTAACCATATATTCAAACACGGTAGTGTTTGAATGATATATATATATATATATATATATATATATATATATATATATATATATATATATATATTAAGTAATGTGATTGATAATTTAAAATTTAATCACATTACTTAATATTGAATTAGCTCTAGGATATTTACCTATCGAGCTTATTATATATCTAAATTACAACGAGCAATTTCTCTTTCCTGTATTTCAATTAAACTAGTAATTTCACTGTTACATTGAAATACACTCAGCTCTTTAGACTATTGCTTTAATCTCCTTTAAATATATATATATATATGATAAATTCCACAGCCAAACAACGTCGCAGCCCACAAGAGCCATGACAGTCAAAGAACCGGAAGTCCAAGACTCGAGTTATATATATATATATATATATATATATATATATATATATATATATATATGACAAAAGTCTATATTCCAAATTTCAAGATGTCCAAATTACTGTTTATTTTTTTAAGTATGTTAGAATGCCCAATTCTTTACAGCACCTGTTATGTAATCATTAATTTAATTATGCTAATTACCGTAACTAAAAGAAACACAATTGCAACTTCACTTCCGATTTTCAGATTTTGTATTAACGCCCATATTCCTTTATTTTTGAAGTTGATGAGTCCTTGTTCTTCTGATGAGTTAAGCGCGGAATAAATTCAAAAATTGACATAATAATTACATGAATGATTCTAGGCTACGAAACAGGTGCTGTCTCAAGAATTGAACATTTCAACATACTTAAGAAATGAACGGTAATAGGACATGTAGACATTTTGTTATTTATTTGTTTATGCTCTGTAGTTACATCGAGCTTCATAAATTAAAGGATTGGAATACATGAAAGGTGAAGTATAATTGAATAAATGTATTTTCCCATAAACACATACACACACCCACACACACACACACACACACACACACACACACACACACACACACACACACACACACACACACATATATATATTCAATAAAACACTGCTCAGTGGTTTCTATTGGATCTATATGCATACATATATATACATATATATTTATATATGCATATATATATATACTTGTATTCACACACACACACACACACACACACACACACACACACACACACACACACACACACACACACACACACACACACACACTAAAAACCACTGCGCACTTTTTCCGATTTGTTTTTGTAAAGTTTGTAATTCATGGCATTTCAAATGGATCACGATCTAATATGGCCGTAGTGCGAAGAATCTGGACACATGGACTAGATTACCCGGCGCCCTGATAAGCAGAGGTGATGGGGCGAGGTGAATTTGCTGCCTCACTGGCGGAAGGATATGGCGCTGGAACAAATTACGGAAAAGTGGGTAATTCAGCGGTTCTGACTGCGCGCTAATGAACACAAGCTGCCCAGAAAGAGGTTCGTCTAAGTATGAGTAGATTGATACAATTAATGACATGATAGGTTAAAGTGTACATTAATACTAATATATATATATATACATATATATATATATGTGTGTGTGTGTGTGTGTGTGTGTGTGTGTATGTAAATATGGTTTTTCAATTATTTTTCTCTTTTTATTTATACCAATCCTTTAATTTATGAAGCTTGATGTAATGACAAAGCATATAACAAATAAATGACTAAAGTCTATATTCCAAAATTTCAAGATGACCAGCTTACTATTTATTCCTTTAGATACGTTAACATGAAAAATTCCTGACAGCACCTGTTTCATAGCGCAAAATTATTTATTTAATAACTATGTCGATTATTGAATATATAATAATTAAATGAATGATTTTGCGCTACGAAACATGTGCTGTCAAGAATTGTCCATGTCAACGTACTTAAAGGAATAAATTGTGGGATGGTCATCTTGAAATTTGGGATATAGATTTTTGTCATATATATATATATATATATATATATATATGGAAGTGGAAGGACCTGGATACTCAACGTTTCGCCCGATTTATGCGGGCTTCTTCAAGAGGGATGATCTTGAAGAAGCCCGCATAAATCGGGCGAAACGTTGAGTATCCAGGTCCTTCCACCTCCATTTTATTTTATTTCATATCGTCGGATTTAATCCAGCTCAACAATCATATATATATATATATATATATATATATATATATATATATATATATATATATATATATATATATGTATATATATAATTACTTTACTATAATAATTAAATACCTACAGACACTAGTGTTTCATCCTTTCGGGAATCTTCATTGCAGGGAGTCACGATTAACACCATTCGATAGATTTGAACCCGGCAGCACAAGCTATCTCTGGTTTGATTCGCAAAGACCGTATCTAATCGGCTACCACTAATCGCGTGAAATATTTTTGAATGTTTCTTACGTCAGTCAGAGTGATCTAATCGTTATACGATGAGCTATGCATATATATATATATATATATATATATATATATATATATATATATATACTTCATTTACTCACATAAAATTAATATACGAAAGTATAAATTTATGCGTAAACTTTCAGTATTTACTTCAAAAGTGCTCAATACGTAGGTAGAGCTAGTTAGTAAGTTATAAAATATATATGGCGATTAAGCTACACTGAATATTCCGCGTTCCACCCACTCTAGAGTTTCATCAACTCTAAAGTGGATGAAACGCGTAATATTCAGTGTAGCTTAATCGCCATATATATTTTATAACCTCATATATATATATATATATATATATACATATATATATATATATATATATATATATATATATATATATATATATATATATATATATATATAACCTGAAATTGGGAAATACTTTCCAATTACAGATTGCATAATACTGTAAAATTTAAGTCCATAATCACAACATCAATATCTATTTTAAAAATTCCCAATTAGATAAAACAAAAAAAAAAGAAGCTAAATATACAAGATAGAGCTATAATACAAATTAACATTTTGGAATATAATTTTTTTTAACTTAATCCATGGATTTCCAATAAATAGCTCATCTCAAAGAAAAAGTTTTTAGCAAAATCATGTTTATAGAAAGTCATAAATTCTGCTTTTTAGTAAATAGATTCAAAAACTAAAATACTTGCATAAAAAGTCTAACAGAAGCTAATATTAAAAAAAAAAGGATATTTCATGGTGTAGTTAGGTTTAATGAAGAAATTTAAAGGCCCAATCATACGATCAATGTCAAGGAAGACAATATTATTATAGAGTCAATATTATTATAGAGTTAATATTATTATAGAGTCAATATTATTATAGAGTCAATATTATTATAGAGTTAATATTATTATAGAGTCAATATTATTATAGAGTCAATATTATTATAGAGTCAATATTATTATAGAGTTAATATTATTATAGAGTCAATATTATTATAGAGTCAATCCAGTTGTGATTATTTTATCCCCAGTATAGATTTGTACCCTCCCTGGCGTTGTCCAGCCGTAAAATACGTTTAAATATGATATTTTAATTCAGGCAGATTTCGTTTTTATTATTGTAGAGCCAATATTCTATTGATTATTATATTGTGCCCAATGTATAGTAATTATTTCAAAAGTAAAACAGTCTGTATGCCAACGGCTAGAATCGAAACCAAAATATTTAACGCTCCTCACATAGTCGCTACCATTAACGCTATTGCCAGCTGCATAGGAACACGTTAACAATTTAGTTCCTTTAACATATAAATGTATAATCACGCAGAATAACATGTTTAGTGGGCTTAATCATGCTAAGTTCATTTTTTCTTAACATTTGACCTCTTAGCAGCTATTTTTACCTGTTATAAACCAAATCGAATTTATTCCACGGGTCCAAATCTCCTATATATCAAGTTTCATGTCTGTAAACTAAGAATTGAGAGAGAAGTTGTGTAGAGATCGTTCCGCACACACACAGACAAGGTAATTTTCAAGAATGTCGGAGGTTACATCGACCGAAACGCTGTACGAATAACACTCTAGACGAGTAAGGTAGTCTGAATAATACCAATAAATATTTTTGCCGGAAGACGTTCTTTATTTACCACCGCTTGAAAAGTTTAGACATAATGTTAATTATTGGTTTTATAAAAGTGCCGCCCGAACTGAGGATTGAAGAAAAAAATATATAGCTTACAGGTAAGTTTTACCAAGTGCATTATCCACGATGCTACGGGTTCTAACATATAATTGCGAATTACTTAGAACTTCTTTCCAGTCATAGCTGACAGAACGAGAACATGCTACTCCCGTGGATTAAATAAAGAGGTCTGTTCCAAATTCCCTGCAGATCCACGAATTCAACTGAAAAAAATCACGAGTTTAACAAGATACACCTAAAGAAGGCTGGAGGATACATCGACCGAAATGTTTTGAAAATAACACTCAGGATGAGATTAGTAGTCCGAGGAATCCAAATAATACGAAAACCTATTGGCTTGTCTTTTTTAGAACGGAGGACACCCTAAGAAAACAAACTTCGTCCGACTTTTCTGTTTAGCATTTAGGCGGCAGCGTGCGCTCATCCAACTCCATGAACTTGGGAACACTCCCCCCCCCCGAACAAAGTAAACAATAGAAGTAATAAAGGAGAAAGAAATTTTTGTTACCGGTTTCAGTGACCGTGTGTTTGCCCACCAAATATCATTAACACGTTTTACTGCCCGTCACCCCTCCCCCAACATTGCATTTGGCCTCGTCCTAATTTGAATATTATACTAATTTGGGTTCACTTCAAACAAATCTGTAATGCGATACATCATTTCAAAAAAAGATTTACACGCGAACAAAGCAAATACACTTTTGGTGATACACGAGGTCGGTCTTAAAATTAACGGAATACAATACGATTTGTTTTTTTTTCATTATGGGCTCACCACTTATCAAGGCCAAGAGCCACTCGAGAATAAGAGTTAAAAGTTGGAATGTATGTCAACTGAAAGTATACACCGTTCCTGACAGATTAAAAATTGGCTCTAAAACCTGACAGACAGTGGTATTTTGTTTCCAAGCATGTGGCAAAGTTTTCTGAAGTATGCATATGTCACGTAACTATTCCTAGAATGTTTAAACCGTAGTCATAAGGCTGCATACATTTTCCTGATTATCCGTCCATCTCTACAGGGTAGAACGATAAAGTTTGACGCCCTAAAGAACACAAAAGTACAGTTTTATTTTAACACTTTCATTGCAAAAATCAATACAGTTACTTGATTATGTAGTAGAGCTGATATCTATTCAATGTAGCCGCCTTCAGCCTTAATCTCTGCCTTGATACAGGTCCGGAACTGGGAGCATGGCTTTTCCACAAGCGCCGGCGAGAGCCCGGCGAATACTCGGTGGATATTATCGATTAAGCTGGCTTTGGTGTTGTGGGAGGTCATGACCAAGCGAAGTAGTCCAGCGGGATCAGGTCTGGAGAAGGAAATGGGCAGTGAGAGAAGGGTAAAAGTCCTAGCACTCCTTCAGAAGCTAAGCCTGGGTCTCTTTGGATCTGTGGCCGGCGCCGAGTTCTGTTGTTAGACCCAGAGTCTGCCAGCGGCCACCTGATTGCATCAGGAAATCACCACACTCTTCATCACATCCAGGTACACTTTGGTATTGATTTTCAAACTGTCTTCGAAGATGTGAGGTGGCATGATGTGACCCTCACTTGAAACCACACCAAAGACTATAACCATGGCCGGAAACTTTGTTTTCATCACCCTGGGTACACTCTTGTTATTCGTGGCAATCGAGCGATGCATTTTGAGGGTGTTGGCAATGGCCTTGTTGTCATAATGTGGACCAGTAGATGTATACAGTGGCGTATGTCCGATCTCGCTAGTTTAACATTGTGTCATTTTCAGACATTATAGAAAGCTCGTATCGCTCGTGAGATTTGTACACAACTAGCCAACTAGTTGATAGCCTGATTAAACGGAAATGGAATCACGTTATCTTTTCTCAGGCGACAATTTTATCGTTCCACCCTGTAGTTTGAAGAATCCGAATAATACGAAGACCTATTGGCTTGTCTTTCTTGAATGGACGACACCCTAAGAAAACAAACTTTGTTCGACTTCTCTGTTTCGCATTCAGATGACAACATGCGGTCACCCAACTCTATGAAATGAACCCCCCCCACCCGCCTGCCTCTAAAAAAAGTAAACAACAAAAGTAAAAATGGTGAAAGAAATTTTTGTTACCGGTTTCAGTGACCATGTGTTTGCCCACCAAATATCATTAACACTTTTTACTGCCCCCCCCTCCCACCCAACCTTGTATTTGGCGTCGTCCTAATTTGAATATTATACTTATTTGGGTTCACTTCAAACAAATCTGTAATGCGATACATCATTTCAAAAAGATTTACACACGAACAAAACAAATACACTTTTGGTGATACACGAGGTCGGTCTTAAAATTAACGGAATACACTGTAATTCGTTTTTTTTTTATTATTAGCTCAACATTTATCAAGGCCATGAGCATCTCGACAATATAGATTAACGAGTTAGAATGTGTGTCAACTGAAAGTTAATACCGCTGTAACATACTGCATATGAGCGCGCGGGAAAATATCAAAAGCAGCAAAGGATAGCTTTTTTTTACACAGTGGTCACCACTTATCAAGGCCCGGAAGCCACTCAGGGATAAAGGTTATTGCAAGTACATTACGGTAGTGTGGAGATTTGATGAAGTGTTTACTTAAGGGGGCGGTTCATTAGGAATTTGTTAACGTTGGACTTGAAGACATCCAAATTGTAGTCAGGTGGGAAGCTCCACAGGTGTTCCACAGGTGTGCAGTTCTAAGAAAGAAGCTTTGTTCATGGAATCTACGTTTTGATTTAGGCACAGATATAAAGAGCGGGGGAAACTTTTCACAGTGGATTCGGCTAGACGGGTATTTTTCGTGAAAGATTGGCGAGGGGGGACCAGAGATTGGAGTTCAGACGAGCACCTGCCATGGAAATAACGATAAAACAAAGATAGGCTCGCAACGTCTCTTCTGTGGGAGAGAGGTTGCAGGGTAGAGAAAAGGGCATCCCCCACTAAGCCACGAAGTCTATTTTGTACTCTGTCAAGGCAGGATAGGCTGTTTTTAGCAGCTCCTGCCCAGATATGGCAGCAGTATTCCATCCTTGGACGTACTGGGCTTTTATATAGATAGAGAATTGCATCAGTACTGAGATATCTTCTGGAGCGGTAGAAGGATCCCACCACCTTTCCAGCGACCTTGGCAACAGACTTAATTACGTGTTCCATTTCAGATCAGGAGTAAAGGTCAAACCCAGAAGCTTATCAAAACACGGGGCCTCTCCCAGACGAGAGCCATCCATCTCAGTTGATGCCAGATGGGGACCAGAGCGTTGATGATGTAAGGATTGGAGTTTGGTTTTAGATGCATTAAAGGTAACCAGCCACGTCTCCCCCCACTGAACCACGCGCTCGAGATCAGAGGAGAGAGAATCAGAGAGAACTTTGTCATTTACAGCCTTTGATGTGTTGCCGTAGATGGTCGTGTCATCAGCTTAGATGTCAACGAATGATTTAAGTATGTGTTTAGGGAGGTCATTGATGTAGATCAGGAAGAGAGTTGGCCCAGGATTGACCCCTGAGGGACTCCAGCATTAATACTGCAGGCCTCTAATTTTTGTCCATTGATCACTACTCTTATGAGCCTATCGGAGAGAAATGATTTAATGATTGAGAAAACATTTCCAGTTATACCGTAGCTGGAAATCTTGTGAAGTAGACCCTTATGCCATACCTTGTCGAAGGCCTTTGACATGTCAAGAGCAATTGCCCTAGAAAGGAAGCCTTTGTCAAGAGATTCACTAATCCTGTGAGATATAACCATCAGCACATCTGCGGTAGATCTTGCAGAGCGGAAACCATATTGTGTGTCACTAAGAAGGTTGTTTCTGCTGAGGTGGTTGACTATTTCTCTATTTAATATGGATTCCAGCAACTTACTCATAACACACAGGAGTCTTATTGGTCTGTACTGAGAGGGAGATGACTTATCACCTGAATTCTTAAATACAGGGCAAACTGATGAGGTCTTCCAGGCAGTCGGAAAGTACTTCTCCTTAAGGCAGCGTTTAAACAGTTTCGTAATTATGGGAGCAAGTTCTGGTTGAAGCTTTTTTAACACTATAATTGGGATGCCGTTAGGGCCAGTTGCTTTACTGGAATCAAGGTTCTTTATTAGCTTGGCGACCTCATGCACTGATATTCGTATGTTACCTAGCGTGTTCTGTGTTATAGGAGGAAATATGGGGAGTTGATGGCCTTCGTCGCATAGGGTAGAATTAGCTGCAAAGTTTGGCCTTGTCTGATGCTGACGAGATGAGCTCTGGTCCATTGATAATGGTTGGGATAGAACGCACACTTCTGTTCAGGATCCTATTTGTTATTTGCCAAACTGGTGGGAACCAAGCTGCTGATCAGCTATCTTGGATTTAACAGACTGGGCATATAGCTCACTTGCATTTTTTATTACTCTTTTACAGTGGTTGCTGGCAGTCCTGAAAGCAGCTTTAGTCACAGTGCATCTATTACGTTGGTAGCTATGGAAAAAGTGATTTCTGTGCGCGATAGCAGCAGCACATTCTGGGGAGAACCATGGCTGGCTGTTAGGTTTTTGTTGGAATTTTTTAGATGGTATGAATTGGTCTATGCCTACAGTTAACCATTTGGTCAGATCTGATACTATAGAGGACACTTCCTTTTTAAACATGGAGTGCAAAGGTACATCATATATGAATGTACGGAAGCTATCCCAGTCAGCCATAGAGTATCGGTATACAGTACGGTGGAGGGGTACGTCAGGGGACTTATTACATTTCGTTTTTATCTTAACTGATACAACTAAGTGGTCGGAGGATCCTAGAGGAGAATGAACGGAACATGAACATAGCTCAGGGGAAGTTGAGAGAAAAAGGTCTAGGAGGCTTGCATATTGACCGGGTGTATCGGGCACACGGGTGGGTTCGCGAACAATCTGAGTGAGGTCATAAGCAATGGCAAAATCATGACACCCCCCCTCATCGTCTGTCTTATTTGAATGGGTCAGCCATTCCACGTTATGAACGTTGAAGTCACCACAGATGTGGATGTTAGCCGAGGGATGTGCAGACAGTATGTGGTCTATTTTCTCAGATATGCTCTTAAAGATAGTAACTTCGCTGTTGTGGGGCCGATAGAGGGCAAATATAAATGCAGTGGTGTTAGCAAGTGCAACCCGGAAGCACATATAGGGTAAGTTAGGATCTTCCCTAGAGATATCCCTGCCACACGGGAAGCCATCTTTAATGTAGACACATATTCCATGCCCATGGCGATCTTGGGGTCAGATTTAGCTGTGAAATTAGAGTATCCGTTAATTATGAACTCATCTAGGGAAGTGGTCGGTCCTATTCCAGTTTCACTTAGACATAATATGTTCGGTTTCGTCTCCTGTAATTGGGTTTCAACCTCTGGAAAGTTGGAACGTAGACCCCTGATGTTGGAGAAGGAGACCTGGTAAGAGGGGTCTACGTTGGAAGATGGGGTTCTAGGTTTATTCAAGTTATTTTTCTGGAGATATTTCATGTTGAAGTTTTGGGGTTTGTGGAAACAGGTCGGCATATTTGGTTAGAGCAGTACAGAGAGGGAAAGTAAGAGAGAAAAAGACAGGAATTTTTTTTGTAGCACACGAAAAGGTAAAGCCGTAACAATTACCCACTAGTATGGCATCGAGAGGCCCCACCAGAGATTACTGCATGGTCCAGATCCACTCACCAAATGGCAATACAGCAGTCCCAGTACTTTGCGCCTGCTGATAGGACAGCCTCTTTAGTGGTTAATCCAAGGTTCGGGTCCCTGACTATCAGGCGGATAACGTCAGCCCAGACAAAACGTTTACCTCCAGCACCCTTACTAGTGCCATGGCCACAAGGACAGACATAGAGACAGAAAAATTTCCGACATCTCAGACTACTGTTCACCAAGTACTACCGACCTTTAAGCAGCTTTTTCTTCACCCTTTGTCAGAAAAAGCACTCATTGAATGAGGACTGAGGGACAAAAAAGCCTTTACTTTATATATTATTTTATAGAGACGTTTTCGCTCTATCTAATCGTTTAAATTACAATCATTTTAAAAGAATCATGTCTTCTTTTCAGAACGTTGAATAGAAGATGGATAAAAGAAATTCGCACAAGTTCATTGCAATTCAAGCTAAACCGAAAAGCTGCAAAAACAGTTCGCGATATCAACGAAGCATTTGACCCAGGAACCAGTACTGAACGCACAGCGCAATGGTAGTTTAAGAAACTTCGCGGCGGTGACGAGAGTCTTTAAGATAAGGAACGAAGTTGTCGGTCATCGGCTGTTGACAACGATCAACTAAGAGCCTTAGTCGAACCAGAACGCAAGATTTTTTCTTTACTGATTTGCGTTGGCAAAAGTGTATTGATTCTGATGGTGCTGATTTCGATCAATAAATTTTTGATTGAGATATGTTCATATGAATTTAAAGTTAAAAACCGCAAGAACCTGCTTGTCAACTTTATATATATATATATATATATATATATATATATATATATATATATATATATATATATATAGTTGTCGGTGGGATTGTTTACAAGTCTCCAGCGATAGTGCTACTCACTACAAAATGTAAAGGTCAACAGAAAAGAGACTCTTTCACTGTGAACTACTTAAGGCCCTTCTTAAAATACGTACAACAACTTATCGAGTAGTCAATAAGTATTTGTCAACGACCTACTAAATATTGCCTCGAATACGATTATATAAGGAAAGATTGTAAGTGTCAATGACATAAAGCTATACCTACTGTATCAGCTTTCGTTTGGTACACCGTACTTTTGCACCGATTTTCATTAAACGAGCACATAAGTTTTAGTATGCAGACACGACAAATTAAGACACGACAAATCAAGTCACGACAAATCAAGTCACGACAAATCAAGTCACGACAAATCAAGTCACGACAAATGGGCCCTCGCTGGTTCTCTATTCCTATGATAGGCACGACATTCGAGCAACCTTGGATTTTTGTGTTGAAAATATCAATAAGCAACCGATTTTAATTTAGGCGAACTGTCACGCTGAAAAAAAAAACAAAACAGGGGGCAGTAGCTTGAAGATCGCTACATTAGTCTTGAAGTAGCACGACACGGCGAAATTCCACCGAATGAGATATATATTTAATCTAAAAATGTTAGTTTTGGGGACAGAAAAACTGAATCAGACTGATATGTGCTTGATAAAGCCATGTTATTGGCGAAAATTCGGAATTTAATAACAACACACACACACACACACAAATTAAATAAAAAAAATGATTTTATTATTTCTCAGCATTTTCAGGTTTTTAAATTTTTCTTATAAAAAATATTAGTTTTGGGAACAGAAAAACTCAATAACACGCAGCAAATATGAGTTTATTAACATTTCTATGAAAATAATGTTCTTTGTATTTTAAATATAGAACTGACCCAAATGAGATAAATTAATAATTACTAATAAATACTCAGAAAATAATATTGTGTTACATAGTCCAATACAAATAATAAAATCACATTGTAAGAAACAATCTTTAATTTACTCCTTAAGTCTAACACCTCGTAATAGACAATGCTCTCCTATTTTGCCCCTTTTTCTTTCGAATGTTCCCCTTTTTACGTTTCGCTGATATTTTACTTCCGCGGGAAACTGCTGCACGACGAAATTACTATGAGTTCCTTTCTCACACCATTACAACAATTATCGTATATTATTACAATGGTATTCGGAAACGAGGCTACACCTGAGGGGGGTCACTCTCTTACTCTTGTGCAGAATTTCCATATTGACCTTTGTAAAACCAATTTTTTTCGAATATCACCCTTTTTTTTAAATAGTTTTGTCTTCATAAATTTTATTTAGCCTTTTTCAAAGTGTAACCTAGGAACTAACTAAGGAAAGAACAAGCAAGAATATTATACATGTAATGATGATAATAATAATAATAATAATAATAATAATAATAATATCTGCGAACAAAGAGACGAAACAATAAACCACATAATAAGCGAATGCAGCAAACTAGCCCCAAAAGAATATAAAAATAGACACGATCAGTACACTGACGATTATGTAAACAATTGAATCTTAAACACCTTGACATATGGTACAAGTACAAACCGGAAGCAGTACTGGAAAATGAAATATAAATTTATTTTTATTTCGGAATATTATTCTCATCTTTATTAGTTGTTGTTTTTCATCTTTTATTGGTTTGTTTATTCACAACGTTTCGGCCAACTATTCCTCTGGCCTTCGTCAGGTGGTAACCGCGACAGATAGGAACTTCGAATCTCCTAACTGCATTCTCAGCCATCACTGCCATCCGTAGTTGTTGTCGTCTCACCACATTTTGGCCAAGTAAACCTCTGGCACGCTTTTGGTGGGATTGAAACCGCTATCTTCAGATAATGTTCATCTGGAACTGTAAAGATTCAACGTCTCTAACAACTGCGCCACGGGCCCCGAAGGGCGATCAAGGTTGGATTCTTTGATCTTATAAATCCACGTTTATTTATTTATTTATTTATTTATTTATTTATTTATTATAAATCCACGTTTTATTTATCCGTCGCGGTTACCACCTGACGAAGGTCAGAGGAATAATTGGCTGAAACGTTGTGAATAAACAAACCAATAAAAGATGAATAACAACAACTAATAAAGATGAGAATAATAGTCCGAAATAAAAATAAATTAATATGTATAATGCTCATCTCAAAAATGAATTCCAATTAAGGAATAATATGGAAAATGAAAGTCACTAAATCCTATGTGACATTGATATACAAACGGATAAATCCATCCAAGCAAGAAGACCGGATGTCATAATAGCTAACAAGAAGGAAAAGTCCTGCAAGATTGTTGATTTCACCGTGCCAGCAGATCACAGCGCGAATAATGCTTCAAAAGCCGAGATTATGCCGATTCGACCTTCAATGACTTCATCGTTTCTAGAACTCTGGATTTCTATGCTAATGGGATAAATAGACTTTTTTCTCGTTGGCAAAAAGGTGTCTATTCAACTGGTTCTTTTTCGATTAATAAAATTTATTATGAAAAGAGTTATAATCTTTTGAAGTTGAACGTAAAAAAAAAACAAAAAACAAACAAACAAAAAAAAAACGATCTTATCTTTGCACTAACCTTATATATGACTTGAATGCCATCAGCTGTAATCGAAACCACAACATACAACTCTCTACCCTATTCCTTAGCCTCTGAGCTACTCCCATACGCATATATATTTATATACGAAATGTACCTGTTGTTGTTCAGTATTAAACTTAAGCTTAAATTTCTTAAAATAATGAAATTAAAAAAAAAATATGGAAACAAACTGAGACATGTGCATACGAGTTTTATGCTTTTTTAAACAATTCAATTCTTGTAAGTAAAAATAAAAAAATACTCGAACTGAGATCGAAACCAAAACCTAAAGAGAACGAGGCAAGTACGATTTAAAAAGTGTTTTACAATTTCATGAAACAGTTGACAAACAGATAAAGGTCTGATGACCCCCCCCCCGACTAAGTACAAATTTTACAATTTTGACCCCTTAACAGCCGGATTAAAACCAATTAAATTTTTTTTCACATACATGATATACCAAATTTCAAGTCTGCAGATAAAAATTGTTGAGTATATCGGTTGAGAAGTTTTCTCTTCTCACACACACATTTTCACTCGCTTTATATATAGGACCCCGGGATACGGCATTAAACATTAGTAACAAAATACACATGTATATAATTAAATAAGATTATAAATAACACCGCAAAGCGAGACAAATACTGTAAACAGGAACCAGAAAAAACATAGTATTCCACATCATAACCTGAAAAAAAAAAAACTCGTATCCTAGGGCCACCGCATTCCGGGGTTCTACTGTATTATTATTATTATTATTATTATTATTATTATGACTATGAAAAAATAATTTAAAGAGTGTATATATCTTATTGGAGCACCCTTTATATATAGAACCCGGGATACGGCTATAAAATTAGTAACAAAATACAGCACATTACGTAATATTCATGTATATAATCAAAAATCAAATAACATTATAAATAACACCGTAAAGCGGGGTGAATACCGTAACCCAGGGCCACAAAAACATCGTATTCCACATCGTAACCTGAAAAAAACCTTATCCTGAGGCCACCATATCCCGGGGTTCTACTGTCTGTATATATAACGTTTTTATCAATGTAGGCTTCACATGCTGAAAGTAAAGAACAATTTTTAAACTCGAAGCATTTTTTGGACGCAGTTTTCTTCCTTATGATTGATTGGTCGAAATCTGTTTTTATAATAAACACTGATTTGTCACTATAGTCGACACGACCACCATTTGCCGTTTGTCACCCTGACATTTTTCAGAGCAAATAAGCGAAAGGGTGAGGAAGTGATTTCTTTCACCTTCGACGTTTGATTTATAGGTGTACTTTTGCGTTGAACACCGAGGTTGAACAACAGAAAACAAATAAGAGATTTCGAACGTACAAATAGCCCGAGAGACACACACACACACAATATGGCGGACGAATGAGAAAGGGCGAATACGTGAGTGAAAGTCAGAACGAGGCTAAAAACAAGACGAGTTGTAATGGTTTCGTTCATATGTTGTCTTTTTAGGAGCATAGGTTTTCTGTTTTTTTTATACTCATTTCTTTTTATGTTTTTCTGAATTTTGAATTTTTTCAAGGGAAATAATTACATGAATATTTCCGGTGGTAAATATCATTTTTTTTTTGTTTTATTCAATTTTCACTCCAAACAAGGCACAGTGCCACTTTGAAGTAGGAGTCTACTATTGGGGACATAAGTTGCAGGGATACTATGTAGGAAGTTGAGCAGCAAGATGTCTGTTCACATTACACTTGAACTTCTGCATGTCAGTACAGTTGGGAAAGTAGAATCCCAGAAGAGAGTTCCAAAGTCTAGCTGTTCTGGGGAAGAAACTATTGTAGTAGAAGGTTTTCTTACACCTAGGGATCTCTTCTGTGAAGAGGTGTGATTTAATTGCTTGTCGGGTTTGTCGGGGGTATTCACGTCGAGGGGGTACAAGTGCTTGCAGTTCGTCAGAGCATTCGCCATTGTAGAACAGGCAAAGGGATGCAAAATTTCGTCGATGGGACAGAGGCTGAAGCCTACAGGGTGGTCAAAAAGTCAGGTAACATGTTAAAGGTAGAAAAAACAATATGATCCATTATAATCTCTATTCGTTTAATATTATTTGTTTAAATATTTGAGTGTAATATATAAACTACCCCTCCTGATTTCTGGCTTTGGGGCTATGTAAAGGATAGCGTTTATGACAAGAAGCCTGATACAATAGCGTCTTTAAAGTTATTTATTGAAGAGGAGATTGCGCGGATATCAGCTGACATGATTACACGTGTTACACAATCAGTGATTAATCGCTTCCAGCGATTGATAGAGAGAAATGGACGACAATTAACAAAATAAACATATTTCATGTTTGTTTCATTTTATATTTCAATGTATGGTACTTAAATATACGTGTATTGCTAATATCGTTTTTCTTTAAAATGTTACCTGACTTTTTGACGACCCTGTAGATGACAGTTAAGGACCTATCAGGTTGGCGACTCTCTTTTAAACCCTGTCAAAGAGTGAGAGACAAGTAGCAGATGCACCAGCCCAAATGTGACAACAATACTCCATACATGGGCGAATGGTGGCCTTATAGAGTACAGGATACTTTCAAGCGTAAGTAGCTTTCTAGCACGGTATAGAGAGCCTACCTTCTTCGCAGCAGTCTTGCCAATGCTCTCAATGTATCTATTCCAGTTCATGTTCCCTGTAAACGTTAGGCCGAGGAGTTTAAAGGAAGTACTTTCGGGTAATGTGTTCTTGGCCATTGCTAATGTTGAAGAGAACAAATACTACACTTTGATCTTATATATTCAGTTTATTAATCGTACAGTTAAAATACATTGCGGTAATAAATACATTAAAGATTAAAAAATAAAATGACTAACAATAAACTTAGCATGAATCAATAAGAAAACTGAAGGGGGTCGGGATCATTCTAATTGTATATGGAACTTTGTGATTATTTTTAATCGGCACCTTTCACCACAATACCGCATTTACACTGTGGAGTTAACCCTAATTAAAGAATCACAAACGTTTTAAAAATATCACATATGTGCGTGTAAATTTTTTTTTAAAGGAGTCATAAAAATATTTTTTTGTCATTAGGCATTTTTAAGTGATTGAAAAAAAATAGTTTTTTAAATAAATAATTTTACTTTTTATTTATTTACATTAAAAATATAGTGTGTTCTTTGTTAAGAAAATGCATTTAACTTTTCGTTTATTTATACTAATAATAATATGAGGGCTATATTGTTTTGTATAATAATTGCCAATTTAAAAACGATATTAATTGAAATTAATTACCTTATTTTCTTAATTTCTTTTTTTTTTTCATTATTGACTGACTTTTTTATGTTTTCTGAATAATTTACAGTCATTCATTTTTTTTTGTAATGAGCTTTATTTCCTATATTTGTTGTATGGAGATTTCTTTATCTGGTTAGAATTACAATATAAATATTAATATTTATATTATCTTTAACTTGACAGAAGCTTTGACTTGTAAACTTAACTATATCTTGCTTAAACACACACACACACACACACACACACACACACACACACACACACACACACACATATATATATTTAAGAAATTCGTTTCTTATCGTTGAGCACTTTCAGTGGAATTAAAGTCTGTCAACTTAGCTCTTATGCATAGATCGTCGTATAACGATTAGATCACTCTCTGACTGACGTAAATGAACATTTAAAATTCAAAATGTTTAAATTCGACGTTAATTCACGCGGTTAATGGTAGCCGAATGGATTAGGTCTTCACTAACCGAGCCAGAGATGTCTCGTGATGCGGAGTTCGAATCGTTCGACTGGTATTAATCGTGACACCCTGCACTGAAGATTCCCGAAAGGATGAAACACTAGTGTCTGTAGGTATTTAATTATTATAGTAAAAAAAAAAAATTATATATATATATATATATATATATATATATATATATATATATAATAGTTAAGTGATTGATTTTGCGCTACGAAACAGATACTGTCAAGAATTGTAAATGCCAACTGAATTGTGGAAAAAAAACTATTTAGAGGGTAAAGTAGATTACCCGGTGATAGCGTAAGCTCCGAGGGGTTGCAAAGGATGCCCTAAGCGACCCCCCCTACTGGGTCGAGTAACAAGTTTTGTAGTACGGCGAGCAGCGAGTAACTAATTTGTGCCAACCGTTCACCAGTAAGTCGTTAACAGAACTGGCGCTAGTCAGAGACACAATTCTTTTATAACAGAAGAATAGTGCCTCCCCCTACTCCTCCAAGTCTATAAGAGACTCGTTCTCTCAACCACTCAGATTAGAATTCCGCCCTCGAGGCCGGCGCCACCAAGTAAGCAATCTCCTTTTTTTATTTTTATTTTCTCACACACTCCCGACAAAAACGAGAAAAAAAAAAACAAAAGGTAGAAGAGAGAAAAGAAAAAGAAAAAGTTACATAAAAATGACAGACCACCAAAATACTTAATCAAAAAACAACTGTTAGTACAATATAGCAGTAGTCGATCAGTCCAGATATCAATCAAGCAGGCAGCAGGCTAGGTCTACCCCGTCGTTTTTTAAGGGGCGCACATTCTGGGCAATACCACTTTTGCCTGTTGGGAGGTTCTGAGTCGATACCGACACATCGGAAATGGTACCAATCGTCGCACGAGTCACACCCGATCATATTCTGATTCTGCTGCGGAGAGCTGCACAGGGGACACAACCAGACCTGCTCTTCAACACTAGGGGGTGAATCCAACGTCTCCCCTCCCTCCGCAACAGGAGGTCCTTCAGGAGTCCTAGAAAGCTCTAAGGGGTACAGATGTTTCAGGGAATGTACTTCCTCCAAGCCCTCCCCTTTTTGTACACGTGCTGCTCTAACGACACCATCATGGCCTGGAATCAGTTCAGTAATAGTTCCTAAGACCCAAAACGGTCTGGGTTTCAAAGGACTCTTAATCAGCACAACATCATCCTTCTGGAGGCGGGTTCTTGTACTGAGTCGGGATCGACCAGGAATCTTCCTTCCCAGCTCTAGCAGGTACTCCTCATACCATAGTTTGTGGAAATCTGTCAGACATTGGTCCCTAAGTTCCAAGGTTTGAATTAGCCTCTCCCTGCTGGGAGGCAACAAGGTTGTTCTATCCTCTCTATCCAGTCGTATCAATAGCCCGGGGCTCTGATTGGGCTTAAGGAACATATTAGGGGTAATTGGAGTAGCATTTTTGTCGGCTGACACCTGGTAAGTAAGAGGCCGGTTATTAACAGACCTCTGAATATCCGATAACACTGTCAGAAGGGTAAAGTAATCCAATCTACCCCTGCCAAGAATCTTAAATAGGCAATTCTTCATGGTCTTGATACATCGCTCCCATGTTCCTCCATACCAAGGAGAGAACAAGGGAATAGTTTTAAGTTTTAACTTACAAGGACCGTATTTTCTTTGATAGTCCGTAAAAAGAGAGAGACGATCGAAAATCTTTCCACTTCCTATAAACGTTTTCGCGTTGTCACTATAAAGGGTTTCGGGAACGCCATATCGGTTAGTAAATCGAACCAGTGCCTGGAAGAAAGAGGGTACGCTCATGTTGGGAACTACTTCAATGTGTATTGCTCTGATATTCAAACAAGTGAACAGGAGCAAGTACATTTTCGTATCTCGTTTCCCGTCACTCACCCAAAGATGGCCAGTAAAATCAATCCCAGTGTGTTGATAGGGGACTCTGAAATCGGTACGGTGCGACGGCAGGGCAGCAGCAGCATTCGGCGTCACTGGCGTTGAATTATAACGTTTACATCTGGCACAAACAGCCAGTACCTTATTCACAGCTTGTCGACCCTGCGGGACCCAATAACCGCTTCGCCTCAACTCCGCTAGAGTTGACCCAGTTCCAAGGTGGCAACACCTTTCATGACAATCTAAAATGATGAGTCTGGTAACAGGATGATGTTTCCCTATCAGAATGGGGTTTTTAACTTCATAACCAAAGTGGGAAGATTGGTTGATTCTTCCCCTAGATCGAATCAAACCGTCAGGGTCCAGAAAAAGATCCAGAGCACGAACCCTAACTGGCATGGGTTTACCACTCGGCTCCTTTAGGTACTCCACTTCCACGGGAAATTCTTGCCGTTGCACTGTCTTCATAAGGTAGATCGCTGCCTTAGAGTTGTAGTCCCATTGTCGATTAAATCGGATGGCTAGGAACTTAAACACCAAGGCAGTAACAGTCAGTAAACCAGAGAATGAGGAAAACCTCTGAAAAGGTATGGCCGAAGTGTACTCTTGATCATGGATCAAGGAACAATTTGCTGAACTGCGGGTCATTCGCTGGCATATCTCACTCAAACAGGGCATATCCTGTCCTGGCCATTGATATATTCCTTTGCATAGCCAGGAAGGGCCTGAACACCAAAATTCCATCTTGGATTGGAACTTTCTCAATGTTAATCCTCTTGTTAACAAATCCGCCGGGTTGAGTGTACTATCAACATATCTGAAGAGAGTCTTCAAGCCATAGCGAGACTCCAACTCCACTTTCATCTGCAGAATGTCTTTAAGTCTATTTTTTGCAAAAACATTTTTGCTAGCCATGTTTTGAGATAAAATCCAGGACAAGACCACCTGTGCATCCGTGGCTATACACAAATTCTCGGGAACAAATCCTTCACAATTGTCCAGGATTGTGGGGAGACACTTGAAGGCGAGGAAAACGGCCATTAGTTCCAACACAGGCAAAGTCTTGTCCTTCATAGGTGCCACCTTAGCTTTCGCAAATAATAAGGATGACCGACCATTTTGTACGATATACACGGCAAACCCATATGCTTCCTTGGACGCGTCGCAAAACAGGTACATATCTCCAGGTAGCCCTGCCATAAGCGCCTTGCGCAAAAAACGGAAATCACTCAACCCTGAAAGGTCCCTGGCTAGCTCTCTCCAATCGCTCAAGATCGCTGGCTGGAGTGGATCATCCCAACCTGCACCATTCTTCCACATGGACCTGATTAGCACTCTACTGCGGATAGTAACCGGGAGACATAGGGACAACGGATCGAAGACCTTAGCTGACTCTGAAAGAACACCTCTCTTAGTTGTCACGTCAGGATTGCACTTTACCGGAGCGACATACAACTCCTCCGAATGTGGGGAGTATCGGTAGCCCAGTACTCTCTCCCACTCCTCTTCATGGACACTTAGAGTACCATCCTCCTTCATCCTATTGCGGAGCGCCTGACTGTTTGAGTTGCATGACTGGATAATAAAGCCCCCTTCCAGCAAACGCTCTCTAACAAGGGAATACAATGTAGTAAGCTCACTCGCGTCTGCCACGGATGCCACAAGGTTATCCACATAAAACCGGTCCTCCATCATTCTGCGGCAAGCATCTTGAGGGTATTTTGCCGCATGTAATTTTAAGATGCACCCCAACACAAATGGGCTGGAAGTAAACCCGAATATCAAGGTGGTATAGCGGAAGCAGCGCAAACAATTTCCTTGTTTAAGAAAAAAGCAAAACCGGTTCCTATCCGCCTCCAGCTTAAGCCGAATCATTAGGAAGGCTCGGCGAATGTCTGCTAGTAGCACATAATTGTTGGCTCTAAAGGCCAGCAACAACTTTAAGATGTCCCCTGTTAAGTTAACGCCAGAATATGCTGCTTCGTTCAGCGATAATCCATCTCCTGTCTTCAAACTACAGTTGAACACTGGTCTTATCCTGGTAGTTGCCGTAGGGTCCGACTTGAAAACTGGTCTATGTGGTATCCACACATATTTGTCGAACTCCTGAGGGGAGACAAAAATCTCTTCAATTATACCGTCCTCCTGTTGCTGACGAAACACCTCCAAATATTCATCATATATTTTTCTTTTAGTCAAGTTTGCTGCTACCCGGTCTAAAACATGCAAGGAAGTTGCATGATTAGAGGGGACTCTGGCTAATCTATCGTGATGCCAGGGGAGCTCCACATAATAGCTTCCATCCCGAAGCTCTACCGTTTCCTCAAATCGCTTCATCTGAACTTTATCGTAATCAGAAAAGTCCTCCTGACTGGGAAGCCCCAGAGATTCCAACGTAAACATTTGTTCTAGTCCTCTTTGTACCATACTGTCAGGAAAGCACTCCGCCATGGGATCCAGGTATGTTGATTGTGTTTCAAGGACAAAACATAAATGTGATGAATCGACCTGGGGGGTATGTTCCATTACCGAATTAAACGAGAGGTGAGTAACCTCAGAGAGGGGCTTATCTTCCAAGAAAAAAGAGTCCACTGCTCCAAACGGGACCAATCCAGGCGGGGTTGCAAAGGCCCATCCATTCAAACACGGGATCAGCTTTAAGGAGTCCAGGTGTTCAATCAGGTCTAACCCAATTATTCCCTTGATCGGTATTAAATCCTTTCCGGTCTCAAACTGGCCGGCCAAAGCATATTTTGCATCCTGAAAGACACGCAATAGAGATTCCAGGTTGGCCACTCGAACCGACAAGTCCATACCATCGCCTACCAAGACAGGAGATGTCACTGTCCTTCCAGAACCCAAGTCAACTCCCAGGACTACCTCTGTGAACCCACGCTGACACTCACCTAGAAAGGTAGACAATCTCAGCTGACAATTGACACCAAGGGTTTCGATTGGGCACAAAGTTCTCAGTACATCTGCCGCCAGATATGTCCGCCCGCTACCCGTGTCCAGTAGGCAATTCACTGACACTGTCTTTGGTCCACAAGAGAATGTAACTGAGAGAATGGGTGGCAACGTGCGGGAATACCCGGTTGAAGTTGCATTGTTCACATCCACATGAAAAGAAGGAGTAATAGCGTTCCCCCTACCAAACTTTTGAGACGTATTCTGTCTTACTGTTGATGTAACTGCAGTGGAGACACCGCCCTTAATCTGCAATCTCTTTATTGCTTCTCCAGTTAGTCTCAATATGGAGGACAAAGGTGGCACCCGTCTATTTGTTAGCGCTATTATCTCGCCTTTCAGTTCGAGAGGAAATTTCCTAAACAGAATCTTAGCCATCAGTCTGGCTCCACCAGAATCGTCCACAGAAAAGTCACACGAAAAGGAATTCCCCAGCTCTTCCAACAGCGATGCCGTCCTGGAAACGAAGTCCCCTAGCTCAAAAAGGGCTCCACCTTTCTTTGGTACATAGTCCAGAATATCCTGGAATATTTGGTCAATGATTTCATCCAGGTCCAGATACTCCCTCTTCAGTATAGCCATGGCTTGCTGGTAATTGGTGTCAGTGCAACTCAGGTGATTTACCAGCCTCAAGGCTCTGTCTGAGAGTGAACACTTCAAGAAGTTCAACCTCTCGGCATCATTGGCCATGCCGATCACGCAGTTCTCAAACCTAGTCCAGAAGTTTCTGAAACTCATGCGGTCGGACTCCATTTCCTGTCCGCTAAATGTAGGCCCTGTGATCTGTATACGTGGGGGTTTAACAATGAAGGAAGAACCTCTCCCGGTAGTTGCAGAAGCCCTTGAGAACTCAAAGGCAGATTCTGAGTAAGGGCTGGGCTCTGGCTGTCGGTATGCTTGATCCAAATCGCCCAAGTCTTCATAATAATCCTTTAGTTGAGGCAGCCAAGCACCCTCAATCTCGGCAGGTGTACTCTCATCAAAGGAGCCTAACTCCAGCTGTGTGATACAAGTCTCTAACTCGACAATGAATTGTTGAATCTCCGTCCTTAAGAATGAGTACGCCGATGGCCTAACTCCATCACGACACATCTTCAGTCGTCCCTGAATCTTCTGAGTCAATGACTCCCTTCTGCGTAGGAGCTGCTCTTTCGTGACGTTCATGACAGTAGTTAACCGACGAAAGAGTAAGCAGCAAATCCTTTGCAAGATGTGGAAAAAAAACTATTTAGAGGGTAAAGTAGATTACCCGGTGATAGCGTAAGCTCCGAGGGGTTGCAAAGGATGCCCTAAGCGACCCCCCTACTGGGTCGAGTAACAAGTTTTGTAGTACGGCGAGCAGCGAGTAACTAATTTGTGCCAACCGTTCACCAGTAAGTCGTTAACAGAACTGGCGCTAGTCAGAGACACAATTCTTTTATAACAGAAGAATAGTGCCTCCCCCTACTCCTCCAAGTCTATAAGAGACTCGTTCTCTCAACCACTCAGATTAGAATTTCGCCCTCGAGGCCGGCGCCACCAAGTAAGCAATCTCCTTTTTTTATTTTTATTTTCTCACAGAATTAAGTGAATAAATTGTAAGATTGTCAACATCATAAACTTTGGAATATAGACTTTTTTCATACATTCACTATATATATATATATATATATATATATATATATATATATATATTATATTATATATATTGTGGAAGGATGTAGCGAAAAGAAAGCAATAAATTGTTCTATCGCGAAAAAAGTCGAGTAAACTCATTGATACTGCTTTATTGAAGCGGTGTTCAACCAAACGTTCTTTCCAACGTATTTTCTTTCGTTCCGACGGACGCTGAAGATTTATTTTGGGATAATTCAGCAAAAAAGGGCTGACCCATCATAATGAAAACTTTGGTACGTCTTGTGAATATCTAATGTATAATTTTCAAATGATTATTGTATATATATATATATATATATATATATATATATATATATATATATATATATATATATATATATATATATATATATATAGTCATCTATATATATATATATATAGTCATCCGCATACAGTGCTGTTTCGCTGTTTCACAGCTTATTAGTGCGGCTAGATAGGCAACTACCTCAAGCCAGGATTGAAACCCGACCACCTTCTATAATATAAAGCTGAACGTCTGTGTGTGTGTCTGGTCACGAATAGGCTGCTATATGGTTGACTATTATAGAAAACTGATCACATATAATGATAGAAGATGTATCGAGGCACAGGAATGGGTAAGTTTGATCTGGCATAATGATGATTCATTAAAATTGTGGGGTCTGGTCCACAAAGTATGGGAATAAAAAATTTAAAAATTAAAAAAAAAACGTTTACAAGTGTTTTTGATATAGATGTACATAATAATACTTTGATAAGTATGTTTTAACTTAAGTAGGGATGGTATAATAAAATTGTGGGGTCTGCGATCGCGCCTGGCCTCCATTGAATGGAAATAGGCACACACTTTAATAAAGAATTGTCATATCTATCTGCGTAAGTATACTTTGATAATTATGTTTAAGTTTGAAGAAATATGGTATAATAAAATTATGGGGTGTTCGTTCGCGCCTGACCGCCATAGAATGGAAAAATGTCACAAAGTTTAACAAGGTTTTTTAATATAGATCCACAGAATATTGTGATAAGTGTTTCAGTGTGAACAGGTATGGTATAATAAATTATGGGGTTTATCTATTTTATTTTTACTTTCATCATATTTTGCTTTAGTTTTGATACCCCCAAATTCGAAGCTATCTCTTTACAACCCTTCCTTTTCATTAGCTATCGTACTTTCATAAATCAGAGTCCATTTTCTGTAGGCTGTTTTTGAACCCAGTCAACGACGGGTACTTTTGCTAGTATATATATATATATATATATATATATATATATATATATATATATATATATATATATATATATATATATATAAGAGAAGGATACAAAAAGCGAGGGAGAAAGGTTAAGGGATAAATAAAAACTATTAGCACATGCTAAACAGCCCTTCTGAAGTAACGCAAATATTCGCTACATGAAGCCTAAAAGTCCACTTAACAATAAAAACGAAGACAATTTGGCGGGAACATTAAAACTAAAACATATAAAGGAGAAAAGTTTTATGTATAACCGTTGTATTGCATTTGTGGATAAAAACACTCGACGTGCCCCACTACGTGCCCCTTTATCTCTCTCCCCCCCCTCCTCTGTCTCTCCCATTCTTCTCTTCCCCTCCCGGTCTTTCCTTTGTGCGCATGCTCCGTCAGTTTTTAAAGTTGTCCCTGGCTTAAATCATTTTACTGGCTCATAAATTCAGTTTTAAAGTCTTGTAAGCTGTTCAGACGAGCATGATTTGTGGTCGGCCGGAACTGGAAAAGTGCAGAAATAACCTTATATAACCTGCTTTTTCGAGCTCTTGAATCAATGTCCGCACACACGCACATACACATGCACTTGTGTAGACATACGCCCACACAGATAGACACTCATAAATGTACACACTTACGTACACATTTTATTGTATCATTCTTAGGAATCTTCGTAATGGATCTTTACCTTGCCTCCCTCCCCCAATTAACAGAGGTTAGACCATTCCTGTAATCAGCTAGTCCTTGATGTTACGGCGAGAGTTCTGTACAGTTCTAGGAGTCCACCTTCCCAAGCCATGTCTTCTCTTTTTGAGAAGGGATTACTTTATTGCTAATCATCTGAGGCGCCATCACCGGAGAATGCCGACGGACCTGTCCAAGCACTTTTATCATGGACGAGTGCTCCTCCTCTCTGAGACGCTGACTTCTCAATCTCAATTTCCGGCCCTGGTGTCCAAGTTCTAGCAGTGGGAGAGAACTATATATCCTTCCCTAGTGCTACAAGATCAGACTGTCTGAAGAAACTGGCTTTCTGACCTAAAATGCACCAAACATTCACGTTATTGTTTTTTCTTTCCTTTCCCTTTGAAAAACTCAATTATGCTCTTCAAAGCAAAAAGCAATATATATATATATATATATATATATATATATATATATATATATATATATATATATTTGTAGTCATCGACATACAGTCCTGTTTCGTTATATCACAACTCACCAGTGCCGCTAGACTAGCATCTCTCCCAAGCCAAGGATTGAACCTAGAACCGTCGTGTTGACAGTCGGCAGTTCTCCCTATATATATATATATATATATATATATATATATATATATATATATATATATATATACAAAATAACCAAACCAAACCAAACCCTATCAATAAATACTTAAAGATAAAAAAATAACTTAAACGATAAAAACTTTTCGATGACTAAGCTTAACTCTGTGTCACCCCCATCCCCCCTTAAAATAATCTCGGTAACAGAGCGCATATGCGCGCGTGGGAAAAATATAAGCTGGATCTGTAAGATAGCTGGCTTGAAAAGATATAAGCAACAATAGCCGAAAAAAAAACATATATGCAAATTAGGATATATACGCGAGAAGCCAAAAAAAAAAGATATATATAAAGGACACTTGTGGTCGAGAGAAGAAAAATGCGGTTGCAAAAGATGGATGTGTAAAGTCGAAGATGATTAATGGCTGTCTATGGCCGGCGTGTAACGTTATCGTCTTCTCTAACATGCTCTTTTTTCTATTTATATTCTTTTTCTTTGCCGGTGACGTCATTTCGCATACATTTAAACACGCGCTCACGTTCTGTTACACACGGGTGTTCATATAGATCCCCTTTCTTATAGTTGCTTCTTCTCATCGTTATTTCATGAGTGACCGCTTCGACTGTGGTCGATGAAGTCTCTTTATCTAAAATGAATGAACTTCTCATACAGGAAAGGCAGAATGAAAACGTTTGCTGAGTCCTTCAAGCTCTTACTAGAGATAATCAACTTGGAGAGAGACTAATGACTAATGTTTTACTTTTAAAACTTACTTTTTATTTAATGCCATGAGTGATACACAGACGGACAAACACCGGTAACATTCAGCTTAGATTATCAGTCTCTATATCATTTGGGCGCGTCATGCTTCCAACGGAGAGACTGATGTGAAAACGTTTGTTTCTCTCTCGCTCGAAAATGCCACTCATTCTCACATTGTTCGACGATGTTTTGTCTACAGTTTAACTGGCTGACCTTTGCCTCAACTCACCTCACACGTCGCTGGATACAATTCTGCTTGTAGTTAACCTATCCTGATATCCACTAATATGGCCCTTACCAAAATTCACACTAGCTAACTTAATCGCTACTTACTGGCATAAGGTCTCTAATATGTAACATTTTAAAAAAAACTTGTATCAAAATTACCAAAATGATAACATTTATTTATATGTTAATAAATTGATGTAAAAGTTTTTGTATTCTATTTAAAAGTTGGTTTCAATTAACGAACTTTGTGATCCATTAGCTAGATTGGTTTTCCGCTCTTAGATAGATAAGGGAAAGGATTACTATACGCAATAATGGACGTTTTTCCAAATTTGTCATATTTTTTGTCCGTGCGATCGCTCTTTCTATTGATGCCGCGTTGGTGCCTGTACGATGTGCAGGACAAAATGTTTTAACGAACATACAAACACACACATAAATTTCAAATTTATTTCATAGGCGGTCGACAGTAACGCTGGCTAAATATAAAAACTTCTTGTTTTAAGGCACGGGTATCAGCAACACGTCGAACAAAAAAGAAAAAAAAACACAGAAAAAAAACTATTCCTCAACTCAAATGCTTAATACGAGGTGTCTTCAAAAAGTTTCCATACTTTTTCGTACAGGCATTTAAAATTATCCCAGATTCAGTATGTTATTGCTATAAACCATATAAAATGACTGACAAATTAATGATTTCAAATGAACAGCTACAGCAGGAATTGGAATACACCCTACTAAAGTTTGATTATCATAGCTGGTGAATTAAAAATAAAATTAAACGTGAGGACACTTTAGAAAAATGATATGCAATAAAAATGTTTTAAACAGAAGAAAAATACCATAGAAACATATGGAATGCTTCAGACTGCTTTTGGACCATCTTGCATGAATCAAGCACCAGTTTTTAAGTAGCATACGCAATTCAAGGAAGGCAAGAAGTCTGAGCGATAATGAGAGGTGTGGAAGGAGTGAATAGTCATATTGGACAAATAAAGGATTGTATGGATAAGGACCGTTGTGTGTCCATGGGAACAATGAGTGCATAGTTTGATGTTAGTGTGTGAACTGCCCACACAATTATTGACGAGGAATTGAAGATGCAAAGATTTGCACGAAACTTGTCCTGGGGATGCTCAGAGAAGACAGGAAAGAAATACATTGTCATGACAACAAGATGCACATCAAGACATTTCCCCATCCTCCCTATTGTTCAGACCTTGCCCCCTATGACTTTAGGTTATTCCCTAAGCTCAAGGAAAACCTTAGAGGTCGTTGTTATGATACCACAGAGAAGATGAAAGAGGCGTAACGAAGGTCATTGACATGCTCACACAAGAGGATTTCCCTGGGTCCTTCCAGAAGAATAAGAATAAGAATAAGAAGAATAAGAATAAGAATTAGTTGTTGGAACGGTACAAGTGTATTGCAGCCGGAGGAGATTATTTCGAAAGGGACTAGAGTTTCATAAGTGTACTATCAATATAAGTGCGCATGCAAAAGCAGTCTGGAAACTTATTGAAGGCATCTCGTATACTCAGCAAGTTCAGCGTCCAACCAAAAAAAAAAAAAAAAAGATAGAAAAAAGCGCAGAAAAATAAATATCCCTCGACTCAAATGCTTGATATGTTCAGCTGGTCTCTATTAGAAAAGGAAACGAAAATTTGCGTAGGAACATGGGTTTCATTTGTGTATAAATACCCTGAGAACTACTTGTTACGCGCATGAACGCATCAGTGATTCGGTAATGATTTGTCGCGTAGTTATACACTTCCGTACGACATCTATCAAGCTTCTGGTAAACGCATTATGAGATGTTTGCAAACAAGACTTTGCAGTTTCTTACTTTTTTTTATTTTTTATTTTTTTAATTCGTCGGAAGATGGATTATCGCGTCGGGGACTTTACAAGAAATGGCGTGATTCACATCAGGTGACAATACCGGGGGGAGGGTGCGAAATGGTAGGCGACCAGCTTCCACCCCCTCGATACTTGCGAGTAAAAAATAATTTACGAAATACACGTTCAACGATTTAGGTTAGGTGATTAAGAATAACTAGCAATTTTTGCCCCTTTGTCAGAGACATTGTGTACAGAATGTGAGGTTTTAAAGGACAAATTAAGGGAAGAAATATAAACGCTGGACGATGAGAATGAATACTATCCCCCTCCCCCCCTCTCTCTCTCTCTCTCTCTCTCTATATATATATATATATATATATATATATATATGATTAGTTTTTTTTGGAAAAAGAATTCCAGCAGAGTGCTCAATTAAAAGGAAAATCCAAAATGTAAGAGCGTATTTATATTTTGTGTACAGAAAGTTGTTAGTTGAGACAGATCATTGGTACCGTCAGTTTCAAGCCCGATAATAAGATAATATTGGCTGAAGAGAGCTTGATAAGGATACCTTAAACGGGCCTTATTATCGGGCTTGAAACCGACGGTACCAATGATCTGTCTCAGCTAATAACTTTCTGTACACAATATATATATATATATATATATATATATATATATATATATATATGTATATATATATATATATATATATATAGTTTCTAAAATATTATTATCCGCTGACTCGTCTCAGTGCATAATTATATTGAAAAAAACAATACATACGCCCCTCCCCAAGTCAAAGGGAAAATTATTCCCAACTCGCATTTATGGCAAAAATGCATTTCGTAAAAATAATTGAAATCATTAAAAAAGTACCGCAGACAAAAAGAAATAAATAAATTCTCTATCGGGGATCTTCCGTGCAGGGTGTCATGTTTAACACCAGTCGATAGATTCGAACCCGGCACCATAAGCAATCTCTGGCGTGATAGCAAAGACCGTATCCATTCGGCTACCGTTAACCGTTTGAAATAGCGTTGAAATTAAACTTTTATTTTTAAATGTTTTTTTACGTCAGTCAGAGTGATCTAATCATTATATGATGATCTATGCATTAGAGCAAAATTGACCGACTTAATTCAACTGAAAGTGCTCAACGAAAAGAAACGAGTTTCTTAAAGGGGCTGATATAATTATTTACTATAATAATTAAATACCTACAGACACTAGTGTTTCATCCTTTTGGGAATCATCAGTGCATTGATTCGAAACCGGCACCACAACCCATCGCTGGCTTGATTTATATATATATATATATATATATATATATATATATATATATATATATATATATATATATATATATATATATGGATGAGCATATTAGGAAGAAATAACACACTGCCGCTATTGTACAAAGAAATTCTCTTTGTGTAAACAAATAGAGCTTAGGCGTTTGGACAATTTCTAACCATTGTAATTTCGCATAGCCATCTTAGCAGCAGCCAAATAGTGTAACGATGAGAAGCACTGACTGTCGCTTATGCGGTACGACTCGATCAGCGTAGCGGTTAGGAGCCTTGACTGTCGTACAGACAGTCGGGTTTCAACCTTAGCTTGAGGTAGTTACCTGTCTAGCCTCACTAATGAGTTGTGAAACAGCGGAACAGTACTGTATGTGGATGACTATAATGCTCCCCATCTTGAGTGTAGCATATGGAGAATTGATACACGAATTACCATTAGCGTATAAAGCGATGCTCTTTGTGTAAACAAATCGAGCTTAGGTAGTTCGGACGATGTTAAAACTTCGTTAAACTCACGACTCGATTGGCAGCAGGCGATAGCGTAGTGATTAGGAACATCGACTGTCGTACAGGCAGTCGGGTTTCAATCCTGGGTTGAGGTAGTTGCCTGTCTAGCTTCACTGATGAGCTGCGAAACAGTACTGTATGTGGATGACTATATATATATATATATATATATATATATATATATATATATATATATATATATATGTGTTAATAATTTACTTGAAATGTACACGGTTTGTATTTACCAGTCGTAGTCGATAAAAAATATTATAAATGGAGTTTTTTTTTTAGAATGAAAAAGATCTATTTTATATAAATGTTGAAAAAAGTCCATTTTTATTCGGGACCAGAACATATATAGTGTAGTATAATAATTCTCCAAGTTCTACGTATCAAGTTTTCTCAATTGGTTATTTATTATTTTCAAAGGGTAACCATTACAATATTGTTTCGTTTTGCGACTTACAAATCTGTGAAATTATGTTATTGCTGCCTATTTCGTCACGTACCTTAAAAAACTTATAAAAACGTTATTTTGGACAACTTACGTTGTTCATATAACCGACAAACTCTGCCGTTCCTTCTCAGCTTGATAATGATGACCGTGTATGTTATCCAAAATGGTGTTTTCATAAGTTTTTTAAAGTAAACATCTGATTAGTACGTGCCTAAATATGCAGCAATAACATAATTTTGCAGACTTGTTAGTCGCAATACTAAACTTGTCCATGGACCGCCTACTCGCATGTTTGACTGATTACGGATGACTTATCGGTAATCAGTGATGTCCTGTACGTAAAGATTTTACAGTGAGAAGGCCGTTTTTTTTCATTGGGAGCATTTTTATTTGATGACGTCATCGTTTGTGGTAAACTTGCCGAACCAGATTTTGTTTCATAGATAAACATGTTTACAAAATGTTTGAAAGACAAAAAAAAAAAAAAAATGGACGATGATTTCCGTAAAAGATATGTTTTTTCCCACACTTGATTTGTTAAAGCTTCTTTTGTAGTTTCTTTTTTTTTTTTTTCATTTCATTCGTTCATGCATTTCTACAGGAGGCTTCGTCTGTCCGTGTGATTCTAAGGTTTATAGAGGTTGTCCCGAAATAATGTACCTATTTACTATGCCTCCCCACGGGACAGAGTTAGACACCAGGGTCGTTTTTTAACGTGGAGAAAAGGTACAAAAATAAAAATTGTCTCAGTCGTGAAGGATTTCTCCTCCACCGAAGGAGAACAAGAAATAGAAGTGCAGCATCTGAAGAACAGATACTACACTTTGATCTTGTCCCGAATCTTTATAACTCGTAAGATTTACTGATTTTGGCTCGCAAACAAAATGGATATATGTGAAAAACGCTAGGAATTAACAACAAAATAAAAAATGAAGTTTTTGTAAGTGTAAAGACTAATTCTTTATGCTTATACAGGGTAAGTTATATATATATATATATATATATATATATATATATATATATATATATATATATATATATATATATTAGTGATGGGAAGATTCACATATTTTTCCCGATTCCGATACAATTACCGACTCCGTACTAAATTTCCGATTCCGACACAATTACTGATTCCGATTCTGATTCTTTATAAATCTCTAAATATTTAACTATAGAGTTGTTATTTTCCCCCGGTTTCTGTCAAAAACACATGCCCAATATGTAGATATTTTTCTAAACGTAAAATTACAACATATTAATTGCTTATATATTTATTTAGTATTTAATTAATTTTTAAATCTATATATTTTAGCTTCTCTGGTATTTTAAAATCAATAAATATCTATTATTTTATCATTATTACCAGCAATGTGCAGATATTTTCCTAAACGTAAAATTACATTTGTGGAGGATCATTTATATATTTTAGCTTTGCTGGTATTTTAAAATCAATAAATATTTGTTATTTTATCATTATTACCAGCAATGGAAGCTTTTACTTTAAACAAAATTAAATAAAAAAGACAATAATAAAAAATCGTTTTGGCATCAGAAAAGAGGCACCATTTTTTTCGATTCCGATACCGATTCCGATACCTACAAATTTGTCGATTTTTCCGATTCCCGATTCTGTCTAATCGTCCCAACACTAATATATATATACAGTTGTGCGCAAAAATATTCGACCCCTGTCTAAATTTTCTTGTTTCGTTGAATCTATACTTCAAAAATCTTCATAACGCCTTTTAACGGCTAATTATGAATAAATTGTATATTTTTCAACAATAACTGAGGAAAAGTAATTCGCGATTAATAATATATATCAATTTATTTACAAAAAATATAAATATGGATGTTGCAAAAATATTCGACCCCTTTAATTTAAAGTTTAAATAAAAGCGTCATTAAGTTTATTATTTTAGTCTGACCTTGTATTTATTTCCTATAAATAATATTTATGACTCTACTGAATCTAAAATCAGTTCAAATTGAACTTCAATGCCATATTGAATGATTGAATAATTGTTTCAAGTAAAAAAAAATCTTTTTCAACGTCAACAAATCTGCAATTATGACAAAGAACAAAGAGTACTCTGAAGACATTAAAAAGAAAGTAATCGATGCCTACCAGTCTGGAGAAGGTTATAAAAAAATTTCCAAACGTTTTTCTATACCACGGTCGACTATTATGTCCATTATCAAAAAATGGAAAGTAAAAGGGATTGTATCAAGTCTTCCAAGATCAGGTCATCCAAGAAAAATTACGACACGTGGGGCTAGGAAAATTGTAAGACAAGTTTCAATAGACTCTAAATCTAACCTAAAGGACGTGCAGAACGATTTAAAGAATGCTGGCTCAGATGTACACTTGTCAACTATTCGTAGGGCATTAAATCGTGCCGGATTGCATGGACGTATTGCCAGAAGGAAGCCTTTACTTTCCAAAGCTCATCAAAAGGCTCGATTAAATTTTGCAAAAAAGTTCCTAGAAATGCCTATTGATTACTGGAATAATATAATTTGGTCAGACGAAACGAAAGTGGAACTATTTGGACGCAACCAGCAACGCTATGTTTGGCGAAAAGAAAATACTGCTTATAATGTGAAGAATACCGTTCCAACCGTTAAGCATGGAGGTGGATCAATCATGGTGTGGGGCTGTTTCAGTATAAATGGAACTGGAAGATTAACCATAATCGATGGAAGAATGGATTCAGTAAAATATCAGTCCATACTGAAAGAAAATCTTGTTCCGTCTGCGAACGAGTTGGGGCATGGAAGGAGGTATACCTTTCAACAGGACAACGATCCTAAACACACTTCAAAGGGCACTAAGGCATGGTTAAAGAATAATAAGGTGAAAGTTCTAGAATGGCCTTCCCAGTCTCCAGACCTAAATCCGATTGAACACTTATGGCATGATTTAAAAATTGCGGTACATAAAAGAAAACCATCTAATTTGATTGAATTAAAACAGTACTGTAAAGAAGAGTGGCTTAAAATTCCAGTGGACAGATGTAGAAGTCTCGTTAGATGTTATAGGAAACGTTTACTTGCAGTAATCAAGGTCAAAGGAGCTTCAACCAAGTACTAATGAAAAGGGGTCGAATACTTTTGCAACATCCATATTTTTATTTTTGTAAATAAATTTATTTATATTATCAAGCACTAATTACTTTTTATTATTTTTTGTTGAAAACTATACAGTTTATTCGAACTTAGTCGTTAAAGAAGGTTTTAAAGATTATTGAAGTATCCATTCAAAGAAATAAGACAATTTTGGTAGGGGCCGAATACTTTTGCGCACAACTGTATATATATATATATATATATATATATATATATATATATATATATATATATATATATATATATATATATATATATATATATATATATATATATATATAATGAATGGCAGAATTTATATTCCAAAATTCATAATGGTGACCATCTTAAAATTTATTCCTTTAATTCAGTTGACATTTACAATTCTTGACAGTATCTGTTTCGTAGCGCAAAATAATCACTTAATTATTATATCAATCAGTGAATCTATTTTGCTTTTTACTCATCAGAAGAAATAGCAACAATCGATCAAAAGGAGATAATGTAAACATATTATAAGGTATTTGCCGCTTATTTTCCAGTTTTCGGATTTTTAATCGTGTCAAAACGCACTTTATCTCCTGGAATATTTGGAATATAAACTTTTCTTATTCATTCATTATATTGCTCTGTAATTACATTGAGCTTCTTAAATACAGATTAGTATATATTTTAAGGAAATATAACATATATATAATAGAACCTAGAGCGTTCGTAAATGTGTATTCCGAAATTAAATGTCTGTTCCAGAATAAAATCTCAACCAATCAAATTTGCCGGAAAGCGTGACACACACAAAAACACACACAAAAACACACACACACGCTATTGCATTAATATATAGATAATAATAATAATAATAATAATAATAATAATAATAATAATAATGATAATCACGATGATGATGATGACGATGATGACGATGATGATGACGATAACTCCTCATCCTTCTCCACTTACCTCCTCCTCCTTTTCAAATGTTGTTCACGTTATTTTGAGACACTGAATTTAAAAAGCATTTTCATCGATCACTCGATCACAGTTGTTCGAAATAAAATAGATGAGTGCGTGCATTTCTATACGAAACCTTTTCTGTCTGTGACCATTGGAACGCTTCGGTTGAGAATGGTCTGTCGAACTTACTTTTGAAAGTACATATTTTATTGGTGTTATATCCTTACTTTAAATAAGAATACAGCAAGAAACACGGGGTTATGGGTGAAAGACAAAGGAGTTTATTTACAAGCGAATACATGTGACATAAGAGTTACTCGACATCTTGTCTTATTCTCTTCCTGTCTTTTTTCCTTTTCTCTCAGTCACGTGAGAGGGTCAATATATTTATAGTTCATTTCATCGATGAAGGAATGTTAGGTTATTCCATTACATCAATTACATCAATTGGTCTACCAAGCTTATATTTTGATAGTGCTTTTGTTAGTCTGTCATAATAAAGTTGAAATTGCATTGTCGTTCGTCTGTCACACTTATGTTTATAATCGTTTGTGTGTAAAACTTGAGTTTTAAACAGCATTTGTATTGGTCTGTCAGGTTTTAATCTGAAATAGTAGTTTCGTTGGCCTGTCAATATATACATAACTATGAAATAAACTTTCCGCTGGTCTGTCACGTTTAAGTTTCACATTGCGATTTTTCAGTTTGTCAGTTCTAAGTCTTCAATTACATTCCCAGTAAATGGACGCATCTAAAAATGTTTCGTCTGTTGTCTGTTTTATGTTTAACAAATTATTTGCTTACCACTAAAATTGCCGTTGGTTTTAGGTGTTGTTTGCTTTTGTGGTTCGTTATTGCTGTTGTTATTATTGTTGGTGGTGGGTATGATACTGTAGGAGGATCATTACGAGGGGTGCTGTTTAGATGCCTGTCAGCACAAATCTAAGGAAAATGGATTTCGCAGTCACAGACTTGAAGGATGTTTAGTTTAACATTAATAATATGCGAAAAACATCTCAGAAGAAAATTTATAATGAGATGCAGATGAGTTCAAAAAGTTCAATCAAATGAACAGAACTATATATATATATATATATATATATATATATATATATATATATATATATGCACATACATATGCATAAATATATGCATATATAAACAGAGAGATATATGCATATATAAATACATATATATGTATGCATACATATGTGCATATATAAACATATATATATATATACATATATATATGCATATATATGCATATATATATGTATATATATACATATACACACACACACACACACACACACATATATATATATATATATATATATATATGAAGGGGGAGGGGGAGAGAGAAAATAAGTCAGACGAACAGATAGATGCGTAAACGCGTGGGCATTTTGTGCATATATATATATATATATATATATATATACATATATGTACATATATATGCATAAATATATGCATATATAAACAGAGATATATATACATATATAAATACATATATATGTATGCATACATATGTCCATATATAAACAGATATATATATATGCATATATATATATGTGTATATATACATACATATATATATATATATATATATATATATGGAGAGAGAGAGAGGGAGAGAGGGGGAGAGAGAGAAAATAAGTCAGACGAACAGATAGATGCGTAAACGCGTGGGCATTTTGTGCATATATATATATATATATATATATATATATATATATATATATATATATATATATATATATATATAGGCTATTTAAACAATATATATACAGGGTGTAGCAGAAATATCTCCCACATTTAAAACTTTCAACTATTTGTTGCTAATATACTTCTACAAGTGCCAATAATATTTTCATTTAGTTAATAACTTTCCATTTTTTGCAGGTACCCTCATCAAGCGATATTGTTTGTACAGAAATGTTTTTGAAGAATGGTGAATCAGTAATTGCAACGCAGAAAGCTTTCAGAAGTTATTACAAGTTAGGACGACATGATGCTGTTTTTAGATAGAAAATCAATACAGCTGTGGATTGTGAATTTCAGAGTTACAGGTTTGGCACTTAAAAGAACGCTCGTACGCCATAATCACATTGACTAATGTATACCCATCAACCCTTATCCTAGAGTGGCCTCCGGGCCTTGATAAGTGGTGATATATTTATATATATATATATATATATATATATATATATATATATATATATATATATATATATATATATATATATAGATCTACACAGCTATGCAGATTACCCAATATATAACTTGGACTTTCTTACCAAACGGATGTAAAGAACGCATAACATGGATTTTACCAAGCAAGCTGGATCTAAAAAAAACTTTCATATCCTTTTTCTGCAAATCCTCCTGCTACAGGACTTCTGATAAATTTATTATTTTGACTTTGACTTTCCATGTCTCACTGACTTTATTTGAGCTGTAAAAGTTTCTATTACGCACTCCCCTAAACGTTCAGCTCGTAAACATGCTTTGGGATTGTCTGGTCGAAAAGTCAGAAGAATTCTACACACTGATTTGCAGTTCCATTCATAAAAATTAATGATTGCTAAGAAAATACACGAGCTCGACTGGGAAGATCGCATGTCAAAATGTGGGAAATATTTCTGTATGTATATATGTATGTATGTATGTATGTATGTATGTATGTATGTATGTATGTATGTGAATTATATGTCAGGTCATGTCATGTGTTACTGGTACCATGTAACCCAGTACTACCTGCCTCATGGTCGGGTCACCGGCGGCTAAACTGGTTCCCCCACCAGACTTGTTTGGTGAGGAGGGCGGCTAGTCTACCTGAAGGATTAAAAACAAGACCTTCCAAAGGGCGAATGAACTCTTTTTCTGGGTCAACGGCCAACTAGCACCGTGTATATTTGTGTGTGTGTATATATGTATTAGGGTGGAGAGGGCTCCCGTAAGCCGTGGTGAAGGCAACCTTTCTAGGAGAAGCAAATCTTTGATTTAAAAAACCATAAAGCGGAAGACCATTACCCGCATTAAGCAGGTCTGCAGTTTAATTTGTTGCTGGCTATCTTGCTCTTGCTTGTTGCTGGATCTCAGCATTTTGAACCGAGAGAGAGACTTAGCTGTCGTACAAAGCTAAGACTGTAACATCATATTTGTATAGATACTCCCTCAGGCATTTGGGCTCATGGATTTTAAATGTCTGAGGGAGTGGCACTCGTCTGACAAGACGTTGCAATCATCATATATGTATGTGAATATATGTATGTAAATATATGTAGAAATATATGTAAGTATATATGCATATAAATATGTATATACATATATATATGTACATATATATGCATATATGTATGTATATATGCATGTATATATCTATGTATATGCATATATATATGTGTGTGTGTGTGTATATATGTATAAACATGTATGTATATATGTGCATATATGTATGTATATATACATGTATGTATATATATATATATAGCGCATAAATATTTTTCCTTTTTCCCATATATATATATATATATATATTGTGTACAGAAAGTTGTTAGTTGAGACAGATCATTGGTACCGTCGGTTTCAAGCCCGATAATAAGTCCCGTTTAAGGTATCCTTATCAAGCTTTCTTCAGCCAATATTCGTCTGAAGAGGGCTTGATAAGGATACCTTAAACGGGCCTTATTATCGGGCTTGAAACCGACGGTACCAATGATCTGTCTCAACTAACAACTTTCTGTACACAAAATATAAATACGCTCTTACAATTTGGATTTTTCTTTTAATTGAGCACTCTGCTGGAATTCTTTTTCCAAAAAAAAACTAATCATATATATATATATATATATATATACTGCTCCAAAGAATTGGAGGAACATTTTTAATTAGTATATATCAATGTATCAGTCAAATCTTTGGAATATTAATATTACTATATGATATACTTATAGCAAAATAAACTACACGGAAACGTGTTTGTATCTTACTTGCCATAACTGTACGACATAATTTGTGTTCCTCTCTTTCTATTTCTCTCTCTCTCTCTAATTCTCTCACTCCCTCTCCCTCTTTTCTCTCTCTCTTTCTCTTTCTTTCTCTCTCACTCCCTCTCTCTCTGTATATATATATATATAAAATATATTTTTAGTCATCGACATACAGAACTGTTTCGTTGTTTCACAACTTATCAGTGCCGCTAGACTAACACCTCTCCCAAGCCGAGGATCGAACCTAGAACCGTCGTGATGACAGTCGGCAGTCCTACCCCTCTGACTACGGAATCGGTGGCCGAAATTAAACTGTCGGAATGCGTATTTAAATAGACATCCGTCCGCTACTCGTAGAGGGCTCAAACGTTTTGTTTGTAAACAAATTGCGAGCTTCGCATTATTTCAGCTAAATTAAGTAGCGAGTAAGATAATTTACGAGAGTGCTCTACCAAAGAGGGGAGCTTTATAAAATATATTTTTAGTCATCGACATACAGAACTGTTTCGTTGTTTCACAACTCATCAGTGCCGCTAGACTAACACCTCTCCCAAGCCGAGGATCGAACCTAGAACCGTCGTGATGACAGTCGGCAGTCCTACCCCTCTGACTACGGAATCGGTGGCCGAAATTAAACTGTCGGAATGCGTATTTAAATAGACATCCGTCCGCTACTCGTAGAGGGCTCAAACGTTTTGTTTGTAAACAAATTGCGAGCTTCGCATTATTTCAGCTAAATTAAGTAGCGAGTAAGATAATTTACGAGAGTGCTCTACCAAAGAGGGGAGCTTTATAAAATATATTTTTAGTCATCGACATACAGAACTGTTTCGTTGTTTCACAACTCATCAGTGCCGCTAGACTAACACCTCTCCCAAGCCGAGGATCGAACCTAGAACCGTCGTGATGACAGTCGGCAGTCCTACCCCTCTGACTACGGAATCGGTGGCCGAAATTAAACTGTCGGAATGCGTATTTAAATAGACATTCGTCCGCTACTCGTAGAGGGCTCAAACGTTTTGTTTGTAAACAAATTGCGAGCTTCGCATTATTTCAGCTAAATTAAGTAGCGAGTAAGATAATTTACGAGAGTGCTCTACCAAAGAGGGGAGCTTTATAAAATATATTTTTAGTCATCGACATACAGAACTGTTTCGTTGTTTCACAACTCATCAGTGCCGCTAGACTAACACCTCTCCCAAGCCGAGGATCGAACCTAGAACCGTCGTGATGACAGTCGGCAGTCCTACCCCTCTGACTACGGAATCGGTGGCCGAAATTAAACTGTCGGAATGCGTATTTAAATAGACATCCGTCCGCTACTCGTAGAGGGCTCAAACGTTTTGTTTGTAAACAAATTGCATATATATATATACTGCTAAAAAATTAGAGGAACATTTTAAAATCCGAGTATATCAATCTATCACTGAAACGTTTTGATATTAATCTGATCAGAAGGGAGTTGTTAAACAGTTTCAGCTGTTTTATTGTGAATGAAATCAACAACGGATGCTCTAGAGGAGACAACAATGAGATCACATAGAGAAGAGTCAAAGAAACAGGTAATTACTCTAAGTGAACTGGACAGGGTCGTAGAAAATACATAATCTCGAAGCAGGATCGAGATCTACAATTTTGTGCAAGGAGGAACAGATTGAACACTGCCACGGCACTAAAAATTACCTCTAGCAGGCGACTGAGTTAATGTTTCTGACCAAACAATCAGAAACAGTCTCCATAAGAATGGCTTTGGGGGTTATGTCTTGTAGGAGGCTCACTTCCCAGCATCATAAAGATCGATTGGCATTTGCCATAGACCACTAGAATTGGCAACTACGCAACTGTGCTCTTCATCGATGAGAGCAGATTCAATCTGAACATTCGACGGACGTGAAAGGATTTGGAGATGACTTGAAGAACGTTATGCTACCTACAACATCATTCTTCATGTTGGCAATTTATCGAAACCAACCGAACTGGAGATATTGAATAATGGCATCCTCACGAAAATCATATCCTATGGTTTTACTAGATGAATACTTAACATAATTAAATTTTTCTTAAGTAAAAGAAGACTCCACGTTGCCCTCGATGGTCACACATACAAACAATATGATATAAATGATGTGGTTGTATGGCAGTGATTGTCTGGGGTAGACACACATACATCTACAGGTTTGATAATTGTACACTGATTGCTATTAAGTATCCTTAGACTAATTGTAAGAATTTATGCTGTGCAGTGAGATCAGGATTCTTCCTGGTCACCGACAACACCCGAGCTCATGTAACTAGAGTATGTAGGCAGTTCGCGAGGGATGAAATAATTGATAACATTGACTTGCCCGCTCGTTCACCTGACCCAAGCTTAATAAAACACTTCTGGTGGGAAGTAAAATGTACAGTGAACTTTAAGTTGTTTTTTTCTCTGTAAGAATTGCGCCACTTGTTTTAAAAGCTTACATATGTTGATGTCATAACTATATTTACCATTATTGTCCATATCTTTCACAAATGTTTACCCGCGTGAGCAATCAGGAGGCCAAACATTAAAGAGTGTGTGATTTGCTGAATGCGCACATCTCACCGAAGGAGATATCTGGAATAGTGTGAGTGTCCGACAAAACAATTTACAATGTAAAAAAGAAAATGCCTATTACTAGAAAGACTGGAAGTGGAGGGAGCAACAAAAAACGTACCAAAACATTTATCAGAACTCTCGAATCTAAGATTCAAAAAGATCCAACGAAATCCATGCGAAAAATGGCAAGTGAACTTAAGGTAGACAGCAAGACCGTTAGATATGCAATAAAATATAATTTAAACTTAAGATCAAATAAAAGAACACCGAAACAATTGTTGACAAATGCTCTAAAAGAAAAAGGAATTGAAAATTACTACATGGCTTTAAAAAATCCTTCTATTGTAATGATCTTTTCCGATGAAAAGATCTTCACTGTCGATGCTGTTCTGAACCGTAGAAATGACAGATACATCGCAGCATCAACAGCTGAGGTTAAAGGGAAATTCAGGACAAGACATCCTGCTCAGGTTATGGCTTTTGGTGTTGTAGCTTCTGATGGAAAGAAGATGACCATAAAATTCTACAAACCTGACGAGAAAATCAATGTTGACACTTACTATAAAACTTTGAGATATCAGGTATTGCCAAGGCTCAAAACAAACTATCCAAATGGAAATTATTTATGGACACAGGATGGTGCTCTGGCTTACACAGCTAAAAAAACACAAGATTTCGGCAAATCAAATTTCAGTAATTTTTGGGAGTCATGTTTATGGCCACCTTCTAGCCCAGACTTAAACCCTCTGGGTTACTCTATTTCTATCAGTAGAACATCGCACAGCAAAGTCGACTTTCTCAAAGATACTATTACACATTAATGGAATAAGTTGTCTCCCGAGTATTTGAAGAGGACATGTGCAAGTTTCAGGAGACGAGTGACAACAGTTATGTAGAAAGAAGGGATCCACATTAAATAAAAACATTTTCTCTTATGCATTTTTGTGTGGCAAATTAATTGTCGTAACCATACGTTGATGTTAAAGTCTTGTCATAAAATATTGTAAATTTTGCTCTCTCGCCCTGTTTTTATATATATATGTAATTATGTTATATATATGTATATATATGTATATATATATATATATATATATATATATATATATATATATATATATATATATATAACATTATAATTACATTCCAAGACCCCAATATTAATTTTTGTTTCATGCAAAACAGCTTTTCCATCATGTTAAAATTTCCGTAATTTTTTTACAGATCCGTTCCGTTATGCAGAAACAATTGTCTTTTTATTCATGCTTCATTTGTTAAGAGAACTGTTTTGCATGAAAAATAAATATTTACATGTTGGAATGTAAATATACTGTTACTTTTTATATATGCTCTGTTATTATATTTAACACACATTGAGCTTCTGAACAAAAAGCATTGGTATACACAAAGAGTGAAATATAAATGAGAAACCATATTTTACAAAAACAATACCGTTTCGTTACATCACCTACGTATTACCAAGAAAGATATACCAGATTGTTTTCTTCTCTGATGTGTTGACGAAGTAGTCCTCTAAAGTTTTTAAATAGTTTATACATATAGTTAAAAGAGAGTTAAAAAATATTACAGGATTTATGGAAAAATCATTTTCTTAAGACCAAAGAATTTAATATCAACCAGCAATCTGCGTACGACATTTTCTGAGACCACACAGATCGTTTATTACTCTAAAATCATATATATATATATATATATATATATATATATATATATATATATATATATATATATATATATATATATATATATATATTATCAAATTATATATATCTGTTAGTTATGTTTTTTTTGTTTTTTTTTAGATACGTTTTTGAATAAATTCAATTTTTTTATACGAAAGTGCATTTTTACCTAAATGCGAGTTGGAAATAATTTTCCCTTTCACTAATTTGGTACCCCAACTTGGGAGTGGCATATATATACAGTGCCGACAAAAAGAAAGTCCGCATTTGTACTTTTTTTCAAAAACTGCAATTTAAAGCTAAATCTAATGTAACTGTTTAAACAACCTATACCTCATTTGATTCACCTTTTATTCCTCTATAATTTAACCTGTTCATATTTGATTTTTAATTGAAATATTCTAGTGTTTACGTCAATTTAAAAAAACAACTTCAAATTGAGGAGGCGAAAAGAAAGTCCGCAGCAACAAATTCGATTAAAACCAGCTTAAATTATCGCCCCCAAATCAGTTTAAAATATCCACCAACAGGCAACAAAGCATCTCTAATCGTAATTGCTGTTGTTCCAGGTTATACAACGTAACATTTAGTCGATATGCAACGACATTTTCTTAGTGATCGTCAGGAGCTCATTAATCTCTACCTTCCTGGTTTTTTCCAATCGAGAAATCGGCCGCAGATTGATGCCCCTGGATCTGGTCGTACTACAGTCACTTCTAACAAAGAATACAATGCTATCAAGATCCGAAGCCTAATAAACAGATTTGAAACGGCTCCCTAAATCCAACAACAATGCAATCTTGTTAAAAAGTGCTCTCTTTCTACTGTCAAGAGCAGATTAAAGAAATTTAATTTGCGAGGATATGTTGCAAGACGCAAGCCAATGATTTCTGTAAAGAACAGAAAGCGCCGTCTTGACTTCGTCAGATGCAATGAAGATCATGACTTTTCGATATTGGTCAAAAGTGCTTTTTAGCGACGAAAGCAAGTTCAATAGGCTAGGCAGTAATGGTATGCAGTACGTCCGTCGGAGGAAAGACGAAGAATTTAATCCTAGATGCTCAGTTTCAACCCTGCAATGTGGTGGAAGTTCAGTTTTGGTGTGGGGCATTATTAGTACCAATGATCCAGGGCTTATAGTTCGCTTGCAAGGTCGAATTAAATCGACCAAACACATTAATATGTTGACTGAGCATTTTCTACCCTACTTTGGACTGAATTTGGATGATAATTCCATCTTCATGCAGAATAATGTTCACATTCACACAGCTGGTAATGTCAAGAGGTTCCTGGAAGAGCATGATATTCCGTGTTTGAATTCATTTGCAGAATCTCCAGACCTCAATCATATCGAAAATGTATGGCATTACATCAAGCAACAGCTACGCAATTATAAATTTTCAAATTTGGAGAACTTTGGACAAAAATTTAAGAAAAGTCCGATGCCCTTTCCCCGAAGTATTACTGCAGTATAATTCAAGGAATTCCCAAAAGATTGCAGGCTGTCACATTGCAGAAGGGATATTCTACTAAATATTAACTAGTTCATTGTGTTCCTGTTTTATTTGTATTGCATTAATGTCCTAAAGTTACATTTAAATAACAATTTTTCATTGTGCGGACTTTCTTTTTGCGTCCTCAATTTGAAGTTATTTTTTAAAATTAACGTGAACACTAGAATATTTCAATTAAAAGTCAAATATGAACAGGTAAAATTATAGAAGAATAAAATGCCAATCAAATGAGGTATAGTTTGTTTAAACAGTTACATTAAATTTAGCTTAAATTTGCAGTTTTTGAAAAAAAATACAAGTGCGGACTTTGTTTTTGCCGCATGTGTATATATATTACACAGGAGTCACCACTCATCAAGACCCAAAGGTCACTCGAGGATATGGGTTACTTAATGTACGGTGCCAATGGGGAAAATACTGTAATCATCGTTAGTAGTGGAAATTTGGTAAATTGGATTACTTAAAGTGACAGCGCATCAAGAACTTGTTCACGTTGGACTTGAAGACGTCTAGATCGTAGTCAATTTGAAAGCAGGAAAATGGAACAGAGTTCCGCAGCCGTGCAGTTCTAAGAAAGAAGTCTTGTTCATGGAACCTACGTTTAGGTTTAGACCCAGATAAAGAGTGGGAGAAATGATTGATAGTGGTTTCACCGAGACGAGTGTTTTTCGTGAAAGTTACGCAGGGAGAGCATAGATTAGAGCTCAGACGAGCACTTACCAGGAAAATAATGATAAAGTAAAGAAAAGCTAGCAACATCTCTTCTGTGGGAAAGAGAAATCCCCCACTAGGCTACGAAGTCTATTTTGAACTTGTTAAGTCACGATAAGGCCTTTCTAGCAGCTCCTGCCCAGATATGGCAACGATACTTTATCCTTGGATATACTTGGCTCTTTTACAGGTAGAGAATTGCATCACCAGTGAGATATCTACTAGAGCGGTAGAACGATCCCAACATTTTCCAGCAGCATTGGCAACGGATTTGATGCACGTGTTTCATTTCAAACCAGGAGTAAAGGTCAGAGTCAGGCACTTATTTAAACACGAAGCTTCCCCAAGATGAAAGCTATTTATTTCAATTGACGCCAGACGGTGATCAGAGCGTTGATGATGTAAAGGTAGAATTTGGTTTTAGTTACATTAAATTAACCAGCCACCTTTTTCTTCATTGCACCACGTGCTCAAGATCAGAGGAGAGAGAATCAAAGATAACCTGGTCGTTTACGGCCTTTGAAATGTTGCCATAGATGGTAGTGTCGTCACCATAAATGTTTACGAATGATATATATATATATATATATATATATATATATATATATATATATATATATATATATATATATATATATATACTGGCAGCGAGACCAAACGTTGCCCGGGATTGAATGATGACCAACGAATATTTCACACTCCTTTATTTTTATTGTCATCGAAATCCGTGAAATCGGGAGGAAGCTTCAAATGCCTCCATGCAGTATCTTAGTCCAAAATATATGTTATTCTACATTGTACTCCAGAGAACCTACTGTTTCTTTTATAAAAAGTATTTTATATAAACTTCAAAAATTTACGTACAGAGTTCGAACCTACTTACCACCGCATGCAAAAAAAAAAAATAATAAATAAAATAAAATAAAAAATAAAAAATAAAATAAAACAACAACAACAAAAAATACACGCTATCAACTTTACTCACAGTAGAATTTTCCCTGCCCGTTGTTCTATCATTGTTGCTGATCGACGGCAAGGAAAAAATGACTTTACCGATTATAGATAAATAAATTGAAAAAAAAACGATTAAAATTTCGATTATCGGTTATCAGTAATTATTAAGGGCATTCTGAGATAAAACTTAACTAAGATCACTCCCAGACTTATGCACTAAAGTTCGATAAATTTTAAATAAATCTGTTCAGCCGTTTCGGAGTCTATAAGGAATGAACTCACGCACACAAAGACAAAGTTGCATTTATATATATATATATATATATATATATATATATATATATATATATATATATATATATATATATATATATATAAGACAGAGAGATATGATATATTAAGTCGTGGGTGTTTCTTCCATGTACGAACTATATAAACATATGTATGGGCTGCATATTTACATACATGTTTCGGCAATGAATTTTTCTTTTGCGACTTAAACTTTAACATTCTGGATTTCAAAAGGAATTATAGCTGAAACACAAATGCACATATGCAGCCCATAATGTTTTAAAAATTAAAAAAAACATCTCACGGAAAATGTATGATGAGATGCAAATTAGTTCAAAAAGTTAAATCATATGAACATTATTTTATATGTATATTAGCGAGGGGTACACGGCGTTGCCCGGGTGTTTGGGGGGGGGGGGTAAAATAAAAAGTAAGCATAAGGATCGAACCCGAACCCTTGAGGCAAAGTTATAAATTAAAGTGTGAAAAAATAAAAAAACTTGCGATGTTAACCATCGCCCAACCGCGAGATGCTAACAGAAACACGTTTGAATTTATTTAATTAGTTGGAGTTAGCAGGTGCCCGTTTTAAATGAGGTCAAGTTTTGACTGCGGGATGGTATTCATTTACTGCTGAACTCTTTTTTTTTTCCCCCCGAAGATGTTATAGGAAATAGACTAAGCCACATTTTTTTTTCTGTGTGTGTGTTTTTTTTTACTTCGCTTATCCACCCCTGACCAAACACCCAAAAACACCCGGGTACCCACCGATTTTTTAAATTTTAATATGGAAACAGGCTTACATAAGCCATTTTTCACGTGTTTTTTTTTTGTTTTAACGGTCGTTTTTCTGTTTTCTTTTTTGTTTTTTTTTATTTTTACATTTTTTACATTTAATATCGTTCGTTTGTCTTACGTTAGTTTTTTTCTGTTTTTTTTTTCGATGTTCTGATTACGCCCCCCCCCCCGCTTAAGTTTTAACGTTCGTTTTTTTTGTTTTCTTTTTTTATTTCGCTTATAACAAACAAACCTAGTCATTGACCTCATTTGCTGAATAGCTATTGCTTACGTCGTCGTCGTCGTCGTCGTAACGCTCTACGACTTCCGTGCGGGCACCTGTCAATTTGGTTTTTACTTAAATAAATTCAAACATCTTTCAGTAACTCATTCTGGCTGGCCAAACGGTTCATGTTTTTTTCACATTTTATTTTCAAACTTCGCCTCAGGGCTTCGGGTTCGATCCTACCCCCCCCGGTTTCTTTTTTATTTAAGAGCACACAACCCTCCAAACACCGGGGCAACGCCGGGTACCCCCGCTAGTCATAATATAAATCTCAAACGTCTGTTATCGTGTGTGTACGTTTGTATGCCTCGCTAAAACTTTCAATACACGCGACCAACACTGGCAACATTAGTATCATTTTAAAGCTCATTCTCTCGGCCGACAAATATCCAAAAAATTGGACAAAAACATTCATTCTTTCACCTTAAACTGGGCCTTTTCACACAAGGACATGTCACTTTTTTTCGTCGACCTTTTAGCAAAGTCATCATATGCCTTGCAATAACTAATCTTAATTTGAACGGCAGCGACGCTGTATGTCACGGTAGTCGCGGCGACTAAACCATGCATTTTTTTTTACTTCTTTTTCCTCTTAGCGTTACAGGTTCGAGTCTGCTTGGTTGCTTACTCCTTTTTTTTTGCACTCCCACGAGCACTATCTGCTATTTACATTTTTAAGGTGGTTAGTTCATTTTTTTAGGGCTCTGCTGATCAATACCCTTGCCATAAAACCTCTTTATACCCGGGAAAGCCAGATAACCCACTATAGATAAGAAATCTGCATTAACTTAAATATAATAGTTATGCATATTTTACGACCGGGCAACGTCGGACTGCCTTCTAGGTGTATCTATATATGAATAATAAATAATATTTCAGGGTCTCCATTCACGTTAAACATCCACAGAATGCTCAGCAGTAATATATTACATATGTAAGATGCCGCTGTGGAATTTCCACAGGTCCCGCTCGTATCTAAGTATTAATTTACTTGTCCATACGTTCAGTCTCACAAAAAAAACAATCATCATCGCAAACATTAATTAATGTGAAACGAATTACTTCCCCTTATAGCCGTTCTTTACCAGTTAAAAATCATGAAAACGATTTTCTCTCTAAAAATTTACAGAAAAAAACATGGTTGTCTGTTTACGGTTTTAAATGGGCTATTTTATTTTATATTTAAAAAAATCATGCTGAGAGATTCTGCAAGTTTTTTTTATTATATATATATATTTTTTTTAATTTTAGAAAAATGTGCAAGTGAATTGATATTTGTTCCTTTATCATTTGTATAAAAAAATTATTCAGAAAAAAACAAACAAATAAATAAAATGTGTTGCGTGTTGAATTTTCATTAAAAACAAACCGGAATTTTTCAAATCAATTCTTTTTAGCTTTAAAAGGTTAAAAAGGAATTCGCTAAAAATTTCTTTATATACATCATTATTTGCTTTTGTTTTTTTTTTATTAATTTTATTTATAACGAGCGGGGGTACCCGGCATTACCCAGGTTTGGTGAGGTGTGTGTGTGGGAGGGGGTAAATCAAAAGAAAATGGAAAATAAATAATAAGCGAACGTAATAATCCTCTTTAAATATTATAACTCTTTATAAAATCAAAAAAAAAAAAACAGCGAACGTGATGGAAAATAAAGAATAAACGAACGAAAAAAAATGGCATAAATAACACTGTTTAAATATTAAAACTTTAAAAATCGAAAAATATATCCGATATCGAGGCTCGAAGGTGCAATCTTAAGATAAGGACGCTGCCACTACAACCATTGGTCTATGATCGCGTGAGCAAAGTTAGGTCGTTTTTTTAAAACTAATTCAAGAAACGTTTTTTGCGCATGCGTGTTTGGCTAAATTGTCCCTTTTTTTTTTGCTATCCCTCCCTGTAGAAATGTGCCCAGTTGAGGGTGAAGGAATTAATGTTTTTAGCCAAAATTTTCGATATTCGTCGTTCGAAGGGTCGAGCTTCAAACGATACCGATCTCGTGAAAATCCGTCGCCATTATGGCAAGTTTTAGGCAGACATACAAACATACATGCATACATTTAAACAGATTTTTGCCCTTTATATAATAGATGTGTTTTAAAAAATGTATACTACCGTGGAATTTCCACAATTCTCGATAGTATACGCAATTAATACATATTGGTAGTCGCTTTAAAATGAAGAATATATATGTGTGTATGTATGCGTGTGTGCATTTCTTCAGTTGAAAGATAAACCCCGTTGGTCGTTGCTGTAGGTGTGACCCGTTTTCACCTTGTCTAATCCAGCCGTTCCTTTGCTTTTGTGTTCGTTCACGAACGACCGGAAATCGCCGAGCCGTAGGTAAGCAGTGCCTACCCTTAATTGTAAGCGTATCCTTCCAGGGTGCCTGGATACCTGTCCTGTGTACAAACAATGCGCAGTTGCAGCGCGGTCAGCGTTCTAAAGTGACGGTTTACTGAATGCGATAGGGGGAGGGGGAGTCGGCGGGATGGGGGTATAATAGCAGCAAGAAGTATTTAGATTTATTCAGGGTAAATTATGGGTGGATGGCAGGGTGGAAAGGTTGGCACTGATATCTGTGCGAATATTTGCATAACATTTACTTGTGCGCTTTAGGTTTTAAATAGCTTAAAGATAGACAAGGAAAAATAGATATACTTTCTCTTTTTTCTCTCCCCATCTCCCTTCTCTCCTTATTGTATTTTTTGTGTGTGTGAGTGTGGATATATATATATATATATATATATATATATATATATATATGTTTACTCTTATGTATATATATATATATATATATATATACTTAGCTAATGATGTTTATATAAATAATTAAAAAAATACTATATATATACATATGTATATATATATATATATATATATATATATATATATATATATATAGCCAATAATGTTTGTATAAATAATGAAAGTAATACTATATGTATACACAGATGAGTGTATATATATATATATATATATATATATGTGTGTGTGTGTGTGTGTGTGTGTGTGTTGTTTGTGTGTGTGTGTGTGTTGTTTCTTTATTTGTTTTTGTTAGCGATACTTTTTGAATGAATTCAATTATTTAAGTGCATTTTTACCTAAATGCGAGTTGGAAATAATTTTCCCTTTAACCAATTTGCTACCCCCGGATGGGTAGCGGTCGATAATTATATTTTAAAAATATAATATAATATATATATATATATATATATATATATATATATATATATATATATATATATATATATATATATATATATATAAGAGCAAATAGTTAATAAAACATGTTAAAAACATTTGGAAAAAGAGTTTAAAAACGTGAAGCAGTGGGAATAGGGTGAAGAAAGAAGTGATGTTTCTTCACCATATTCCCCCTGCTTCACTTTTTGTTATCAAGTAAGATCTGTGACTTACATGTAGTTTCATCAAATACTTTTGCAAGCAAAATCCGATCCTGCATTTTGCTAAATCCTACCCTCTGATGAGAAGGAAAGTATTTCTTCGAAACTCCGCGGATAAAGGACTATCCACTTATTTAGTGTTTAATTTTCAAATTAAATATGTTTTTAACTCTTTTTCAAATTGTCTTTTAACATGTTTTATGAACTGTTTGCTTTTATTATATGCTCTATCTCCTATTTGGTTTTATCGAGCTTTTACATCTGGTTGAGATTACTTTATAAATATTAATTCTTTAATATTTATAATATACTTTAATTTTACCATCTTGGATCATTTTGGTAAATTTAAATGCAATTTATATATATATATATATATATATATATATATATATATATATATATATATATATATATATATATATATATATAAGTATTACTTCATTTAATTATACAAACATTATTGGCTACATATGTGCATACATGTTTTAGCTGTGATTTCCTTTGGAACCCAATTGGAATTAGTTGTTTAAGGACGTTACATATAAGTAGAAATCACAGCTGAAACATATAAGCATGTATCTAGCCAATAATATTTGTATTAATAAAGAAAATTTTACAATTGTACAGCTCTATTGATTATTGAGCACTATTGTATAAACGCCGCGATTTCATTGGATTAACATCTAGGAACAATATAATCTATACTATATTTCTTTCTTTCTGTCTTTTTTTTCAATCTGTCTTTTTGTCTGTCTGTTTCACTTTTTCTCGGAAACTACCTGTGGATTTTTCTCTATCACAAACATTATCAATGGACCTGAGGTAATCTCGTCAGCACTTGACAAAGCCAAACTCTTTACTTTGCCCTCAGGGTAGCGTACACCTGTATGTCCTTTTGTGACTGAAAACAATCTATGTGGTACACAAATATCTTTGCGTGATGTGGTCAAGCTTATCGAAAACCTTGTCTCCAGTAAAATAACTTGTCCTGACGGCATTCTAATCATAGTTCTGAAAAAGCTTCAACCAGAACTACCTCCCAAACTTACAAAACTGTTTAAATGTTGTCTTAAGGAGAAATACTTTCAACGCCCTGGAAAACCTCATCAATTCTCCCTTCAAATGTTAAAAATTCAGGCGATCGGTCATCTCTCGCTCAGTACAGATCAATCAGTCTCTTGTGCGCCATGAGTAAACATCTGGAATCTGTGACAAATAGAGAAGTGGCCAACCACCCCAACAAAAATAACTTGCTCAACGGCATGCAATATGGCTTTCGTCCTGCTAGATCTACAGCTGATGTACTAACTGTCACACAGGAGTAGTGACTCTCTTTGTTTCTATAACAATTGCTCTCGACATATCAAAGGCATTTCATAGGCGTTTCTTAATTTTTTAAATGAGGAATGATTATTCGTATTATTTGGACAGAATTTCGAATGGAACGATTTATTGTATATTACCATTAGATAACGTTGGATAGCGTACTAATCTTGTCTCAGCTCTAATCTATGGTTCCCCCTTGCAAAACTTTCACGGAAAACGCTCGTTTATCTGAAACCCATATCAATAAATTTTCCTACTCGTTATCTGTGCCTTAACCTAAAAGTGGATTCCATGAACAAAGTTTCTTTCTTTAGAACTGTGGAGTTCCCTTCCCTGTGCCTGCTTTTCAGCTGATTACAATTTGGTCCTCTTCAAGTCCAACGTAAACAAGTTCTTGGTGAGCTGTCCCCTTAAGTAACCCGATTTACAAAATTTTCATTACTCATGATTACTACGATATTTTTTCCATTAAATTTTCATTACTCATGATTACTACGATATTTTTTCCATTAAATTTTCATTACTCATGATTACTACGATATTTTTTCCATTAAATTTTCATTACTCATGATTACTACGATATTTTTTCCATTAAATTTTCATTACTCATGATTACTACGATATTTTTTCCATTAAATTTTCATTACTCATGATTACTACGATATTTTTTCTATGAACTCCCCTACACTTATTAACCTTTATCCTCAAGTGACCTCCGGGCTTTGATATATATATATATATATATATATATATATATATATATATATATATATATATATATATATATATATATATATATTGAAGCATTGTTGAAGAAAATTATAAGGTAAAATTAAAGCCGCTGTCTTCTCTTGAAAAAGGACTAATAAGTCTGAAATATATTGAGATTTATAACACTATTGGATACAACAGAAAGAAAAAAAAAATACTGTTGTTTAGAGTTGGAATAATTTTACTCTATATAAAAAAAAATCTCGCATTGTTCTTGGCTTTAATTTTACCTTATAATTTTCTTCAACAATGCTTCAAGCAAACGACAACCTACTTATATCCCTCAGTCTCGGCCAGACAAAGTTTGCACTCATGAAGAACACTCTTCCGCTGTCTTCTCTTGAAAAAGGACTAATAAGTCTGAAATATATTGAGATTTATAACACCATTGGATACAACAGAAAGAAAAAAAAATTACTGTTGTTTAGAGTTGGAATAATTTGCTCTATATAAAAAAAAAATCTCGCATTGTTCTTGGCTTTAATTTTACCTTATAATTTTCTTCAACAATGCTTCAAGCAAACGACAACCTACTTATATATATATATATATATATATATATATATATATATATATATATATATATATATATATATATATATATATATTGGCAAAAACCAAAAAACAGCAAGAAGGAATACATTCATATTTGTATTTTTTCGTATAATACAATTGTTTCGACATAAACCAGACAATTTTAAATTTTATATTATTTAAAGAATTTTCATAATTACATCTCATCAGATATGTTTAAAAAAAAATACAAAGTTTGTACGTATCTTGACACATTTTCATTCTGTTAAAACTACATCGGGCAGTAAATACCATATATGTATGTATGTATATATATATATATATATATATATCTATATATATATATATATATGTGTGTGTGTGTGTGTGTGTGTGTGTGTGTGTGTGTGTTTCGTCTTTATAACACTTCAAGTGCAGATTAAGAAATCTATAACGCCGGTCACTAGGTTTCAATTGAACGTCGGATTAAAGTCCCCTTTAAATTCGGCCCAACACCTATGCCCTCTTGGCCAGTGTAGTATTACGAAATTGGAAGGGAAACAAACATATTTACGATTGTATATAGTGTTTAAAATTACCTTCAATAAACGCGTAAACTATGTAATATTGCTTGAAATTAGAATCTCATATTTTGTTCTATTTACCTTTGAAGAAGCAATAAAACAATTTTCTGATAAATATTATCATCATTATTTTATTAATATACATGATTATGCAACTACCATTTTGTTATTTCAAATCATTTGTGCGGATGAGATTCATGTCAACTGATTAAGGCACCATCAAATATGCAATACAACCAAAGGTAAATAGAATAACTGAGATAAGAAGAAAAAATTAAGAAGGGTTTATAGGATCAACTCGAAGAAAATGTTGTGCGTGAACTTGTATGTGAATGCGCTCAGGAAATTAGATGTATAATCTGTCGCTATGTTTAGTAGTATATAAATGCGCTTTTATTGTTTGTTGAGTTGCCGATTGCTAAACGATCACATATATTTAATTACTTGCAAAGAGTCTGCGTAGTAGTACTAAGACTGGCATAAGTTCGTTTGGCAAGCTGAGTCTTCCACTGATAGCGGTGTTTGAATTTGCACTTATGTAGCAAACATCAACAGGTGTTCGGCTCCCAGGATAAATTTCATTTTTGATTGAAGCCCAATTTTAGTAACTAAGCGGGGTTGATCATTTTGATAGAATTAACAAATCAAGTTAAGTAGTTCGTCTAGCATTAAACAAAGACATATCGTACATGCGCCTGACGAATCTGTTCAACAAAAATATCCCAACCCTTTACTGTAGAGGCCATTAGATATTGGAAAGCCTTTTACGCTAATGTCTTCTTCCTTCGAGCTTCTAGACCTTGGAATTCCCTCCATGTTTTATGCCTCCCTGACTGTACTGACATGCAGAAGTTTAAATGTAATGTAAACAGCCATCTCGCTCATCTCGTTGTCCTAAATAGCAGTTGCTTACGTCAAAGTGGTAATATGCCTTGTTTGTGGTGAGCATGAATAAACGCAAATGTCGTAAAAAAAAAAGCAATTAAGCGCATGACTTCATTAAGGCGAATATTTGTGGCAAAAGAACTTCGGATATCAAAAGAAAAAAGTATTATTACAAGGTTTAATGAAATAAAAAAAAAACTTAAAAGAATCTGAAACGTTTAGTGGTAATCTTATTAAATGCACACAAGGATTTTCGCGGGGTGGGGGGACTCTATTAAAACCTGTTGTCGGCAATCTCCAGTAACGACAAAGAATGCCTTTGTACAAGCGCCATGTTTGTTACTTATTCCTTTTTTGTTTCTCTACCTTTCAAGAAGAACGGAAAGATCTTAGCGAGAAACATCAAAGACCTTGTTTGCACAGAAGCTAATATTAAAGCTCATGTTTAAAACGATATTATTATTAAGCCTTTATGGCGGTTGTCTCCGATTAGCAGGCAGCGGGGTTGTAGCAAGTCGCGGATTTGATACGGAATTGCACGGGAAAATCTAAAAAAATGTATTCCGGTTAATTTGGTCCTCAATCTTAACATCCTTATTATTTGGAATATTGGAATATTGTTCTCATAATGAGGATAAAATTGATAACAGTAGCAGAAACTCGGCATGAAAAAAAAAAAACGAACATCATAAGATATTGTGTTTTAAAATAAATGGCTTACCTCGTAGGCTTTTATATAATCATGTTTTTCACTTGTGAACTATTCCATTTCGGTTCCAGTATATGTTGGGTCACCAGGAGAGAATATTAACCGTTTCAGGACCGTCAGTTCCTTATTTTATTTTATATTTTTGCACGCGATTTTACTAGATGTAGTCTCCAAACACTTACAAGTGAACCTTGTCGAACTCGGGAATTTTTCTGTCGAACCCGAAATGATGCATAAAATTTAAAACGAGGGTAGTATGTTGTCGTTCAGTCTGCCGTGACTGAGTAGAAGTCCTAATAATTCGCAATTGTATTTTTGAATGTCGTCCGCACCGAGGATTAGACTTTCAGCCTCTAGCAGAGTGTCACTTACAAAAAAAGAACAAGTAAAGTTACGCTACGAGTCCATGCTACTCTGAGGATGAAATAAAGGAGTCCATTCGAAATTCCATGCAGATTACGAGTTCGACAAGTTATACTTGAAGAATATTCGAGATTACATCGGCTAAAACGTTGTGAAAACAACACTTAAGATGATAACAGTAGTTTGTGCAATCCAAATAATACTAATTGTCAATCGTTACCTCAAAGATTTAGAAACATCTTCAAATCCAGTTGAAAATTTTGCGCTTTTAAACTTTTTCGCGAAATTTTATTTCGATTAATTTTCCTTTTGTATTTTCTCCTCTTATCAATGCTAAATCCATTTTTCAACCGATATTTGAAATTCTTTTATATATAAAATTATATTTTTATATAATATTTTTTATTCCTACTTATTTTTCCTGATTGAAGAATTATCGTTTTCAGGGTTTAATCGCCATTCGAAGACAATGATTAATGAGTTTGACGCCGTGATGATGCGGACCGTGGTTGAAACTTGGCTGAATTTGATTATTTAAGAGGGCAGCTCAGTAAGAATTTGTTTACATTGGACCTGAAAGCGACTGTTGTAGCCTAACGGGAAGTAGCCCCGCGGCATTGTGTTCTAACTATGTGTAGTTCTAAGAAAGAAACTCTGCTCATGGAAACTCCATTTAGGTACATAGAAGCTGAAAAGGAAATTATCGACAGTTGTTATAGCTAAACAAGTTTTTGCGAATTTTTTTACAGGAAGTGGAACCATAAATTGGTGCTCAGTCGAGCAACTACCATGAAAAAAACGATAGAGTAAAGAAAGATTATCAACTTCTGTTCTTTAAGAAATAATCTGCAAAGGGGTTAGTCTAACCTAGCGCTGATGCGCGGATGTAAATGCATACAAAATGACGTCAATAGGAAAATAAAAAAGTGTATAAAAAGAGAAAGAGATCATCACGTGAGAGATGCGGATAACGTTTGAGATCACGTACTCGAGAGGACGATCACGTGGGGACGGTCACAGCAGTAAAAGGGGAATGAGGAAATAAATGTTGTTGTTACAAAGAGTTGAAGTTATTTCCTATTCTTTGTTTTCATCTCCTTTGCCATTAAAACTGGACACAACATGTGTTGGTTCCCGGACGACGTTACACATTGTTGCGACGTTACACATTGTTACGACGTTACACATTGTTGCGACGTTACACATTGTTACGACGTTACACATTGTTTCGACGTTACACATTGTTACGACGTTACACATTGTTACGACGTTACACATTGTTACGACGTTACACATTGTTGCGACGTTACACATTTTTTCGACGTTACACATTGTTACGACATTACACATTGTTACGACGTTACATTATCTTAAGAAATTGAAATTCAGGGTTCATTGGTTGCAATTCAAATTGAATGCAAATCCGATTTCTTTATATTTTCAAATAAGAAGACGGGTCACTGCTAGACCCCTAAATCTTTTTTAAAATTGGTAAACAAACTTATATCTTTACGAATTCTCGACGTGCCTTCAATAAGTTTCCAAACTTTTTTATACAAGCATTTAAAATTATCATTAACTCTTGAAAATTTACTATGTTATTGCTATATATCTTATGAGATGACTGACGAATTTTTATGATTTCAGGTTCAAATAAATAGCTGCAGCAGGAATTGGAATACACCCTACTAAAGTCTGATTGTCATAGCTAGTGAATTTCAAAAATAAAATCTGGACGCGAGAACACCTGAAAAGAACGATATGCAATAAAATTATGTTTTAAACTTGAAAAAAAATTCACAAAAACTGAAATGGAACGTTTCAGACTATTTTCGACCATCTTGCATGAATCGAGCTTCAGTTTTTGAGTGGTATTAGCGATTCAAGGAAGGCAGGGAGTCTTTAAGAGATGATGAGAGGTGGGGAAGAAGTAAGGAAGTCAGAACACCTGAGTTGATTGACCAAATAAAGAATTTCATTGATAAGGACCGTTGTTTGTTTATAGAGATATTTTTTGTGCAGTTTGGTGCCAGTGTGGGAACTGTACACACAATTATTCATGAAGAACTGAAGATGCGGGAGATTTGCGCGATGTTTTTCCTAAGGGTATATATATATGTGTGGAATGTCTTCGATAAGTATCGATAACACTTTACACAGTCTAGCATCACAAGGGCATTTAAAACATTTTATTACCGCACAAGCCGAACGACCTGACATATAAAATCTACAGTAGATCCTTTGATATGATAGGGGCGCGTTCAAAATGGATGTTCCTGTTTAATGTGCAATTGCACTATGATTTGGCTTTTTCCATATTAAACTTAAATTCAAGCCATTATTACCGTACAAACAATAAAGCCAAGCATATAAAATCAACGGTAGTCTCTTTGATATAACAGAGGCGCGTTTGGAATTAATCTTTCTGTTTAGAGTATAATTAAAGCATGATACTTGACTTTTGCATTTTACATTTTAATTCAACCCATAGTATATATATATATATATATATATATATATATATATATATATATATATATATATATATATATATATATATATATAAACATTTATATGATGCATTGTGGGATTAATCACTGCGGGGAGGCATGTGAAGCTTCCTTCCGGTGTAGCAGACAATCGATTTGATTGAAAAAGAAATGGGTAATTTCACCGATTTCGATGACAATAAAAATATGGGAGTGTGAAACATTTGTTGATCATCATTCAATCCCGGGAAACACCGGGTCTCCCTGTGTTGCATAGGGTACATATTAAGGAGATGACGCTGAGTTCATATTTAAAAGATAACAAGGATATGTAATACAGAGGTAACGATGAGGGAGACAGAGGGATGTTTCTTCTTAACACATATATTAGTGAGGAGGAGAGATACATTTCTTGTAAGGGTTACATAAAGTTCATATTAAGATGTTTAACACATTACCGTCAATTTGTGGAATGATGATACGAAGACAAACAGTTACAAAATCGATGGTGATTCTTTATTTAATTGGACCAGTTGAACGATGATGACGTAAGGAATTCACGTTTGTTCTACATGGTTAAACTTCTACCCCTTCGCCTCTAAGGGGACCATCCTCTGACCATGTCAGCTTTTTCGGCCCGACTCTTTTTTCTATGACGTCAGATGTGTGGTTCCAAAACGTGACCAACTCACGTGGCTAAACACACGTTTGTCCAAAACACACTTCTGCAAACAAAAATTTCTCAACTAACCTATTTTTTTACAATATATTTTAAATTTGTATTGTTCATTCTTTTTAGCTGGCATTGTTAATTCAGTTTTCATAAAAGAATGAACAATCAATTATTTTTACAATACAAACAATATTTATTTCCAATAGAATTTAACAATAGCTAACTTCTAACATTCCAGTTTCTGAACCTTGCTTACAAGGTTCGAATCCCGGCTTATCCTTATCTCATTTTCACTTAGCTAATGTTCTTCTTATTTACATGGAAATGGGACAGTCTTTTCTTGTAAGACCTGCTAGTATATATATATATATATATATATATATATATATATATATATATATATATATATATATATGATATTTCTCTAAATCTATCCCTCTGTACTGTCCATGTTTCCTGAGAAACTACTGGTGTGATCTGGCTGAAATTTTGTGTAGACCTTTGCTATGATAAGTTGCAGCGAACTGAGTATTATGGTATCCGTTTGATGCACAGTGATGGATTGATAGGGATTACTATTTAATTAAAAAATCAATACAAATTTAATAATATTTAACCATCAATTTGTCATAAAGTACTTGATCATAATTTTCGATTGTTATTAACGTATTAAAAGTCTAGTATAAACACACACACATACGCACACATATTTATACATATATGTATATATATATATATGTGTTTGTGTGTATGTGTGTGGTGTGTGTCAAAAAATCTGCGTCGTTTTATTTGATATAACGACTGCTTTCCCAATTTGTTTTCTATACTTAAATTGGAGGCTCACTGAATTCACTGTTTCGAAGTCTTTCATCCTATGCAAAGAACTATACAGTCGATATCAGAGAGAAAAAAGTCCCGTGCGCAACTCCGACTGCGAATCTGAGTTAAATCAACTGCCAAAAGTTTTTGTGCGCTGCGAGATTTATTTTTATTTGTTTTACGCGATATTTACCGAATGTGTCGAGTTCTTTATTTATATTATCGCTCAGGTGGTCCCTAGTCGATAAGTACATCTTAAAACTCAATCGGTTTCTCACTGCATGATAATTACATACAAACGTGTTATGTAATGCTTGTGCAGAAGAGAGAACTCAGGAACGGAAGCCTTGTACCAGACCAACACAGATGCAAATATTAGTACAACATAAAACAATGTAAGATTGATCTCATGCCAGGTTGAAGAACGTAGTCATAGTTTGCAGGAGCAACACGAATGAAGATAAACATCAAGTTGACATTTTCGACCAAACTATCAGCAAAATCCCACCCCTTCATTGAAGAACTTTTAAGATACTGAGAGGTTTTCTACTATGATTGACAGCAATATCTTTTTTTATGTCATATTATTACATTTCTGAATATGATACGATCGGAGAAACACGAAGCAGGAAGGGAATCCCAAAGACAACAAAGTAAGATAATCTTTAGCAGCAAGGGGCATCTAGATTAAAAGGGTTGGATTATCTCCTTTTTTTGAGGGGATATAAGTGCAATAAAATCATCGGAGCACATTCCGTAGAAGTACCTGTAAAACAAGGAATGCAACATTGCAATTATGCGACATATGCTTGAGCTTGAGAGGCAACGCAGGACCTATCAGGCGAGATATCTTTTTGCACCCTATCCAAGGGGGACTATTGATTGGTGCACCAGCCTAGATGTGGTAACAGTGTTCCATACACGGGCGAATCGTGGCTATATAGAGACATGTGATACTGAAAGATGTGATAATTTTTCTAGGCCGGTAAAGAAAACCTATCTTCTTTGCAGAATACTTAGCAGCGACTTCTATTATCTTATTCCAATTCTTGTTGCTTAAATGTCAGTGTTGACCGAGCTGTGTGCGAGGTAATGTCACGGCAAAGAAGAAGGAAAAAGATTATAAAGAAGGTGTGCTCAGACCGAGGATCACGTTAGAGAAAGAGGACAAAAATAGACGTGTTATACACAAGAGCCGAGGGCGACAAGTTTGAATGAAGGACATGGGTTTATTCTGGAAAGTACCTGTAAATAAATAGCTGTTGTTTCAGCTAAAAAAGGAGCCGAGTTCATTTCTTGTCTTTGTTACCTTGTGACGAACTCCAAATGTAAACGTTATATTAATGGAAAAGATATTTTGCTTGGTAGCATCAAATGTTATGATCCGGTTAATTAAAAAATGTATTTTCTTATGTTATTATTTTGCTTTACGAAATATCGACCATTTTAAGGTCAGTAAATACAAAGTCAAGTAATTTTGACAAGAGCTGCCTAAAGTTTTTTTTTTAATATCTTTAAATTCAGGATGTGAATTCTCAAATTTTATAAATTTTGGAATCAAATGAGCCGGACGTTCGTTCATTTTGAATATTAAGTCAGAATTTAGCTTGACCAAGTTATCTTTTCTTTTTAACTAGCGAGGGGTACCCGGCATTGCCCGGGTGTTGGGGGGGGTTTAAAAAATAAGTATAAGTATGAGGATCGAACCCGAACCGTTGAGGCAAAGTTGTAAATTAAAGTGTGAAAAAAAAAGTGCGATGTTAACCATTGCCCCACCGCGAGATGCTAACTGAAACACGTTTGAATTTATTTAATTAGTTGGATTTAGCAGGTTCCCGTTTTAAATGAGATCGAATTTTGACTGCGGGATGGTATTCATTTACTGCTGAACGCTTCTTTTTTTTTTTTTTTTTTTTTTTTTTTTTTTCCCGAAGATGTTATAGGAAAAAGACTAACCCACATGCCGCGAGCGACAAATATTGAATATTTATCCTCCAGAAATCGACCAAATTAAATAGACAGGCGAGCTTCGTTGTGAACTGTGAGATATTACGATTTGTATGTGATATAAACAGTTTTAAAAAGTTGTTAAGCGAGCGACCACTTCTCTGAAAGAAGCCTTTTGTAGACACACAGAAAAAGCGAACACACATACATACATACATACATACATTCTACTACTACTGCTACTACTACTACTACTACTACTACTACTACTTTCTGGCATTTCACTTCTACTTCTAGTTATAATGCTTAAACTTTTTTTGCTTTTTCTTCTTCCATTTCTTTTACTTTTCCCTCATCCGTTTCTTTTTTCTTTTCCATCTTTTTCCATTTATTTTTCTCCTACTCCTTTATTCTTCTTCCATTTCTTTTACTTTTTCTTTCCTGCCTTCTTTTATTACTCTTCCCTCTCCTCTTGCTTCTGTTATATAGAGCAATGCCCAGGAAACACAAAGTAACCTGAATGATTATCATTATGACCGTTGTTTATGTTTCGAAAACAGAATGTTAGAAAATATGTATCGAGACGAATGAGGTATTTTAAAGATAAAATATTTATACTAGAAATGTTTCGGTGATGTTAAACATAAATTTAACTAAATAAATAAAATACGTGACAAAGATGGATCAGCTGATTTATTCGTTGGGTGATGTGAATTGATGACGTAATAAGATTGTTTGGAAATACACGTAGACTTTTAGAGTGGAGTTAGTCATAATAGGAGAGTTGGACAAGTTAGCACGGAAGATATCGTCTCCGCGTTTGGAACTGAGAGAAACGCATGATGTAGAAATTACAATGCCTTGCAGCTCCGATGGAAAATAACGACTCATGAAATAAAGTTATAAGGTTGGTGCAAAAACAATATCGTTTTCTCACATGTGTTACTTTTATATATAACTTTTAAATTAATTCATTAATATATATATATATATATATATATATATATATATATATATATATATATATATATATATATATATATATATATACCCACTAGAAAATAACAGAGACACGTATATATACATGTACGCATATACATTATACCCACTAGAAAATAACAGAGACACGTATATATACATGTACGCATATACATTATACACGTACTTATACGTTTGTTATACACTCGTTATATAATCGGCTATATAACACTTCTCCTCCACCCCTTCCCCTCTTACTATTACTACTAATACTATTAGTTTTGCTAGTATTAGTACTACTATTACTAGTTTTGCTAGTACTAGTACTACAATTACTAGTTATGTTTCTCGTTGTTTTCTGTCTTTATTCATCTTTTCCTTTCCTTTGTTTTCTTGCTTTCTTCTATTTTTTTTTATTACAGTTTAACATTTTATCTTTCCTTTTTCTTCATCTTTTTCTTCATCTCACGTTCCCCTCTTCTTTTTCTCCCCCTTATTTCGTTTATAGACATTCAAAAAACATTGACAAGCACTTCTATGAATGTTCGTTAAAAAAAAGAAAAAAGCCGTGCGATATTTATTAAGTTAAAAGCAATTTCTATTATATTCTATCCGAGATATATATATATATATATATATATATATATATATATATATATATATATATATATATATATATATATACATCAACGAGATCTAACTTTTGTCCGTTTTTAACGTGCTAAAAAGTGTAGTATATATATATATATATATATATATATATATATATATATAGAGAGAGAGAGAGAGAGAGAAAGAGAGAGAGAGAGAGAGAGGGGGGGGGAGAGAAAGAGAATATCGGTGCGTCATACCAGATTTTTTATCACAATACTCCATACAAGAGCGATTGATGGTTTTATAGAGATATTAGATACTAGCAGACTAACAAGTTTAATAAGTTTTCTAGCCCAGTAGATGGAGTCTACCTTATTAGCAGACGTAGCTTCTTCTGCGTGTATGTACTTCATTTTTCTTTTTTTCCTATTCTGTCATCATTTATCAAGATCAAAAACTATTTGAGAATATGAGTGAATATTCCGATGAAAAATAGGGGCCACTATGGGAATACGTATTATCTACATAACATTCTTTAGTTAGTTCGTACCTTACGTTTTGAAAAAGGCGAAACAATTTTTTATGGCCAAACTGCTTAAAAAAATAGGAGCAATTCGTGAAATTTGGCCTTAAAAAGGCCAATCTGCAAACCATTCAGCGAAGCCTTATGTATAAAAGGAACATTTGAAAACAAAACAAAAACAAAAAACAAACAAAAACAAACAAAACAGGGCAAAAAAGACAATTGCTTGCCAAGAGCTGCTACACTGAAGGAGTAAAATAAAACATTGTCTTTTGCAATGCAATTGTATTATTGGTATTGAACTATGTAGCACAATATTACTTTCTGAGAATTCATTAGTAATTATTAATTTATCTAATCTCGGTCAATTCTATATTTAAAATACAATGAAGATTATTTTCATAGAAATGTTAATAAACTCATGATTTGCTGCGTGTTATTATTTTTCTGCCCCCCCCCCCCCCACGGAAAAATAACTTTTTTACACTATCCATAGAAATATCAGTTTTATCAAAATATATCCGTTGATTAAATATATTTCTTATTCAGACTACTGTTCTTATCTTGAATGTTATTTTCAAAATGTTTCAGTCGATGGAACCTCCGACCTTATTCAGATGTATCTTGTCGAACTCGTAAATATTTCTGTAGAACTACAGAATTTGCACGAAATTTCGATGAGAACCCTTTTATTTAATCCATGGGGTAGCATATTCTCGTTCCGTCAGTCATGACTGTCTATACGTCTTAGGTATTTAACAATTGAATTTTTAATGCCACTCGCACTGAGGACTGTGCCTTCAACATCCAGAAGAGTGTAACTTACAACTGGATTTTACTAAGTACATTATCCACTATGCCATGGGTCATTCCACAAAAAACTTCTCAGTCATGGCTGACGGAATGAGAGCACGCTATTTTCGTGGATTGCATAAAAGGTTCCTTTCGAAACGAAATTACCTGCAATTTCCTGAGTACGTAAGAAAGATTCCCGAGTTTGATAATATCCACCTGAAAACGGTCGGAGCTTACATCGACCGAAATAATGTGAAAATAATGCTCCAGATGAAAACAGTAGTCCGAAGAATTTATATAATACAAATTATCAATCCTCATATAAAACAATCAGAAACTCAAACGAAATACTAAAATTTATAGCAATAATCTAAACTATTTCTCAAGCAATGAAGGTAACGCCTGGGAGAAATAATTTCTGAGAACTGCAGAAAGGGGTACAAAGGCAAAGTCCCAGCTTAGAAAAGGTCAAGACTGTCGAACTGATTGTCAAAGACGTATATCATCGACTGGTATAAAAAAAGCAACAAAAAACAAAACATTCTTAGTTATTTGCGAAGGGAAGTTCAGAATTTTACGAGCGTGCATATTGCTCGTCCATGCAAAACCTTTAAAAAAGATGTCTTTAACTCAGAAAACGTTAATGTAGCCCTCCCCCCTCTAACATAGTTACCCCGACAAAATAGAAATCATCCAGACAGCATTCACAAAGAAAGACGTTTAACAAATAGCGGAAGTGATACGCACCATGTGTTGCGCATATCAGTGGCGTTAGAACCGCTCTCTCTCTCTCTCTCTCTCTCTCTCTCTCTCTCTCTCTCTCTCTCTGTCTCTCTCTCTTTATATATATATATAGGCATTTCTCATAGGCATATTTCATTTATTATATAAATCTCACCTGTCTGTTTACATGTATGTATGTATGTATGTATGTATCCATGTATGTATG